>NW_025728043.1:0-307232 GCF_021461385.2 Schistocerca piceifrons
ATTGCATCGGAATTAAATACAAAAGGCACAATGCCGACTTAAGTACATGAGGACCGACTCTTCTTATTGACAATGATTTGAACCATTCCTGTGACACTAGTAATAGATTCCGATGCTTCACTACAGGTCCACTGTATCCTTTGGACATTCTTATTGACGATGAAACACAAAATTGCATCGGAATTAAATGCAACAGGCACAATGCCGACTTAAGGACAAAGAGACTGACTCTTCTTACTGACTATGATTTGAACCATTCCTGTGACTCTAGTTATAGATTCCGATGCTTCACTTCCGGTTTACTGTATCCCTCTGACCTTCTTATTGACGACGAAACAGAGAAATTGCATCGGTATTAAATAGAAAAGGCATAATAACGACTTAAGTTCAAGAACACTGACTCTTCTTACTGTCTATGTTTTGAACCTATCCTGTGACACTAGTTGTAGATTCCGATGCTTCACTTCAGGTTTACTGTATCCCTTGGATCTTCTTATTGACGATGAAACAGAGAAATTATGTCGGAATTAAATACAAAAGGCACAATGCCGACTTAAGTACATGAAGACCGACTCTTCTTATTGACAATGATTTGAACCATTCCTGTGACACTAGTTATAGATTCCGATGCTTCACTTCAGATTTACAGTATATCGTGGACATTCTTATTGACGATGAAACACAGAAATTGCATCGGAATCAAATACAAAAGGCACAATGCCGACTTAAGGACAAGAAGACTGACTCTTCTCACTGAATTTGATTTGAACCATTATTGTGACACTATTTATAGATTCTGATGCTTCACTTCCGGTTTACTGTATCGCTTGCACCTTCTAATTGACGATGAAACACAGAAATTGCATCGGAATTAAATACAAAAGGCACAATGCTGATCTAAGTACAAGAAAACTGACTCTTCCTGCTGTCTATGATTTGAACCATACCTGTGACACTAGTTATAGATTCCGATGCTTCACTTAAGGTTTACTGTATCCCTTGGACCTTCAAATTGACGATGAAACACAGAAATTGCATCGCAATTCAATACAAAAGGCACAATGCCAACTCAAGTACATGAAGACCGACTCTTCCTACTGACTATGATTTGAACCATTCCTGTGACACTAGTTATGGATTCCGATGCTTCACTTTAGGTTTACTGTATCCCTTGGATCTTCTTATTGACGATGAAACACAGAAATTACATCGGAATTAAATACAAAAGGCACAATGCCGACTTAAGTATAAGAAGACTGACTCTTCCTACTGTCTATGTTTTGATCCATTTCTGTGACACTAGTAATAGATTCCGATGCTTCACTACAGGTTCACTGTATCCTTTGGACATTCTTATTGACGATGAAACACAAAATTGCATCGGAATTAAATGCAACAGGCACAATGCTGACTTAAGGACAAAGAGACTGACTCTTCTTACTGACTTTGTTTTGAGCCATTAGTGTGACACTAGTTATAGATTCCGATGCTTCACTTCCGGTTTACTGTATCGCTTGGACCTTCTTATTGACGATGAAACACAGAAATTGCATCGGAATTAAATACAAAAGGCACAATGCCGACTTAAGTACATGAAGACCGACTCTTCTTATTGACAATGATTTGAACCATTCCTGTGACACTAGTTCTAGATTCCGATGCTTCACTTCAGGTATACTGTATCCCATGGACATTCTTATTGACGATGAAACACAGAAATTGCATCGGAATTAAATATCAAAGGCACAATGCCGACTTAAGGATAAGAAGACTAACTCTTCTTACTGACTTTGTTTTGAACCATTAGTGTGACACTAGTTATAGATTCCGATGCTTCACTTCCGGTTTACTGTATCGCTTGGACCTTCTTGTTGACGATGAAACACAGAAATTGCATCGGAATTAAATACAAAAGGCACAATGCCGATTTAAGTACATGAAGGCCGACTCTTCCTATTGACAATGATTTGAACCATTCCTGTGACACTAGTTATAGATTCCGATGCTTCACTTCCGGTTTACTGTATCGCTTGGACCTTCTTGTTGACGATGTCACACAGAAATTGCATCTGGATTAAATACAAAAGGCACAATGCCGACTTAAGTACATGAAGACCGACTCTTCTCACTGTCTATGTTTAAACCATTCCTGTGACACTAGTTATAGATTCCGATGCTTAACTTCAGGTTTACAGTATCCCTCTGACATTGTTATTGGCGGTGAATCACAGAAATTGCATCCGAATTCAATACGAAAGGCACAATGCCGAATTAAGTACAAGAAGATTGACTCTTCTTCCTGACTATGTTTTGAACCATTCCTGTGACACTAGTTATAGATTCCGATGCTTCACTTCAGGTTTACTGTATCCCTCTGACCTTCTTATTGACGACGAAACAGAGAAATTGCATCGGTATTAAATAGAAAAGGCATAACAACGACTTAAGTTCAAGAAGACTGACCCTTCTTACTGTCTATGTTTTGAACCTATCCCGTGACACTAGTTGTAGATTCCGATGCTTCACTTCAGGTTTACTGTATCCCTTGGACCTTCTTATTGACGATGAAACACAGAAATTGCGTCGGAATTAAATACAAAAGGCACAATGCGGACTTAAGTACAAGAAGACTGACTCTTCTTACTGTCTATATTTTGAACCATTACTGTGACTCTAGTTATAGATTCCGATGCTTCACTCCAGGTTTACTGTATCACTTGAACCTTCTTATTGACGATCAAACACAGAAATTGCATCGGAATTAAATACGAAAACCACAATGCCCAATTAAGTACAAGAAGACTGACTCTTCTTTCTGACTATGTTTTGAACCATTCCTGTGACACTAGTTATAGATTGCGATGCTTCACTTCAGGTTTACTGTATCCCTCTGACCTTCTTATTGACGATGAAACACAGAAATTGCATCGGTATTAAATAGAAAAGGCACAATGCCGACTTAAGTACAAGAAGACTGACTCTTCTTACTGTCTATGTTTTGAACCAATCCTGTGACACTAGTTGTAGATTCAGATGCTTCACTTCAGTTTTACTGTATCCCTTGGACCTTCTTATCGATGATGAAACACAGAAATTGCATCGGAATTAAATACAAAAGGCACAATGCCGACTTAAGTACATGAGGACCGACTCTTCTTATTGACAATGATTTGAACCATTCCTGTGACACTAGTAATAGATTCCGATGCTTCACTACAGGTTCACTGTATCCTTTGGACATTCTTATTGACGATGAAACACAAAATTGCATCGGAATTAAATGCAACAGGCACAATGCCGACTTAAGGACAAAGAGACTGACTCTTCTTACTGACTATGATTTGAACCATTCCTGTGACTCTAGTTATAGATTCCGATGCTTCACTTCCGGTTTACTGTATCCCTCTGACCTTCTTATTGACGACGAAACAGAGAAATTGCATCGGTATTAAATAGAAAAGGCACAATAACGACTTAAGTTCAAGAACACTGACTCTTCTTACTGTCTATGTTTTGAACCTATCCTGTGACACTAGTTGTAGATTCCGATGCTTCACTTCAGGTTTACTGTATCCCTTGGACCTTCTTATTGACGATGAAACACAGAAATTATGTCGGAATTAAATACAAAAGGCACAATGCCGACTTAAGTACATGAAGACCGACTCTTCTTATTGACAATGATTTGAACCATTCCTGTGACACTAGTTATAGATTCCGATGCTTCACTTCAGATTTACAGTATATCGTGGACAATCTTATTGACGATGAAACACAGAAATTGCATCGGAATCAAATACAAAAGGCACAATGCCGACTTAAGGACAAGAAGACTGACTCTTCTCACTGAATTTGATTTGAACCATTATTGTGACACTATTTATAGATTCTGATGCTTCACTTCCGGTTTACTGTGTCGCTTGCACCTTCTAATTGACGATGAAACACAGAAATTGCATCGGAATTAAATACAAAAGGCACAATGCTGATCTAAGTACAAGAAAACTGACTCTTCCTGCTGTCTATGATTTGAACCATACCTGTGACACTAGTTATAGATTCCGATGCTTCACTTAAGGTTTACTGTATCCCTTGGACCTTCAAATTGACGATGAAACACAGAAATTGCATCGCAATTCAATACAAAAGGCACAATGCCGACTCAAGTACATGAAGACCGACTCTTCCTACTGACTATGATTTGAACCATTCCTGTGACACTAGTTATAGATTCCGATGCTTCACTTTAGGTTTACTGTATCCCTTGGACCTTCTTATTGACGATGAAACACAGAAATTACATCGGAATTAAATACAAAAGGCACAATGCCGACTTAAGTATAAGAAGACTGACTCTTCCTACTGTCTATGTTTTGATCCATTTCTGTGACACTAGTTATAGATTCCGATGCTTCACTTCAGGTTTACTGTATCCCTTGGACCTTCTTTTTGACGATGAATCACAGAAATTGCATCGGAATTAAATACAAAATGCACAATGCCGACTTTAGTACAAGAAGAGTGACTCTTCTTACTGTCTATATTTTGAACCATTACTGTGACTCTAGTTACAGATTCCGATGCTTCACTCCAGGTTTACTGTATCACTTGGACCTTCTTATTGACGATCAAACACAGAAATTGCATCGGAATTAAATACAAAATGCACAATGCCGACTTAAGGACAAGGAGACTGACTCTTCTTACTGTCTATGTTTGAACCATTCCTGTGACACTAGTTATAGATTCCGATGCTTCACTTCAGGTTTAATGTATCCCTCTGACGTTCTTATTGACGGTGAAGCACAGAAATTGTATCGGAATTAAATACGAAAACCACAATGCCCAATTAAGTACAAGAAGACTGACTCTTCTTTCTGACTATGTTTTGAACCATTCCTGTGACACTAGTTATAGATTGCGATGCTTCACTTCAGGTTAACTGTATCCCTCTGACCTTCTTATTGACGAAGAAACTCAGAAATTGCATCGGAATTAAATACAAAAGGCACAATGGCGACTTAAGTACAAGAAGACTGACTCTTCCTACTGTCTATGTTTTGAACCATTCCTGTGACACTAGTTTTAGATTCCGATGCTTCACTTCGGGTTGACTGTATCCCACTGACCTTCTTATTGACGATGAAACACAGAAATTGCATCGGAATTAAATACGACAGGCACAATGCCCAATTAAGTTCAAGATGACTTACTCTTCTTACTGACTATGCTTTGAATCATTTCTGTGACACTAGTTATAGATTCCGATACTTCACTTCAGGTTTACTGTATCCCTCTGACCTTCTTATTGACGATGAAACACAGAAATTGCATCGGAATTAAATATAAAAGGCACAATGCCGACTTAAGGATAAGAAGACTGACTCTTCTTACTGACTTTGTTTTGACCCATTAGTGTGACACTAGTTATAGATTCCGATGCTTCACTTCCGGTTTACTGTATCGCTTGGACCTTCTTATTGACGATGAAACACAGAAATTGCATCGGAATTAAATACAAAAGGCACAATGCCGACTTAAGTACATGAAGACCGACTCTTCTTATTGACAATGATTTGAACCATTCCTGTGACACTAGTTCTAGATTCCGATGCTTCACTTCAGGTATACTGTATCCCATGGACATTCTTATTGACGATGAAACACAGAAATTGCATCGGAATTAAATATCAAAGGCACAATGCCGACTTAAGGATAAGAAGACTAACTCTTCTTACTGACTTTGTTTTGAACCATTAGTGTGACACTAGTTATAGATTCCGATGCTTCACTTCCGGTTTACTGTATCGCTTGGACCTTCTTGTTGACGATGAAACACAGAAATTGCATCGGAATTAAATACAAAAGGCACAATGCCGATTTAAGTACATGAAGGCCGACTCTTCCTATTGACAATGATTTGAACCATTCCTGTGACACTAGTTATAGATTCCGATGCTTCACTTCAGGTTCACTGTATCCCTTGGACATTCTTATTGACGATGAAACACAAAATTGCATCGGAATTAAATACAAAAGGCACAATGCCGACTTATGGAAAAGAAGTCTGACTCTTCTTACTGATTATGATTTGAACCATTCCTGTGACACTAGTTATAGATTCCGATGCTTCACTTCCGGTTTACTGTACCCCTCTGACCATCTTATTGACGATGTCACACAGAAATTGCATCTGGATTAAATACAAAAGGCACAATGAGGACTTAAGTACATGAGGACCAACTCTTCTTATTGACAATGATTTGAACCATTCCTGTGACACTAGTTATAGATTCCGATGCTTAACTTCAGGTTTACAGTATCCCTCTGACATTGTTATTGGCGGTGAATCACAGAAATTGCATCGGAATTCAATACGAAAGGCACAATGCCGAATTAATTACAAGAAGATTGACTCTTCTTCCTGACTATGTTTTGAACCATTCCTGTGACACTAGTTATAGATTCCGATGCTTCACTTCAGGTTTACTGTATCCCTCTGACCTTCTTATTGACGACGAAACAGAGAAATTGCATCGGTATTAAATAGAAAAGGCATGATGCGGACTTAAGTACATGAAGACCGACTCTTCTTATTGACAATGATTTGAACCATTCCTGTGACACTAGTTATAGATTCCGATGCTTCAGTTCAGGTTTACAGTATATCGTGGACATTCTTATTGACGATGAAACACAGAAATTGCATCGGAATCAAATACAAAAGGCACAATGCCGACTTAAGGACAAGAAGACTGACTCTTCTTACTGAATTTGATTTGAACCTTTATTGTGACACTATTTATAGATTCCGATGCTTCATTTCCGGTTTACTGTGTCGCTTGCACCTTCTAATTGACGATGAAACACAGAAATTGCATCGGAATTAAATACAAAATGCACAATGCTGACCTAAGTACAAGAAAACTGACTCTTCCTGCTGTCTATGATTTGAACCATTCCTGTGACACTAGTTATAGATTCCGATGCTTCACTCCAGGTTTACTGTATCACTTGAACCTTCTTATTGACGATGAAACACAGAAATTGCATCGGTATTAAATAGAAAAGGCACAATGCCGACTTAAGTACAAGAAGACTGACTCTTCTTACTGTCTATGTTTTGAACCAATCCTGGGACACTAGTTGTAGATTCAGATGCTTCACTTCAGTTTTACTGTATCCCTTGGACCTTCTTATTGACGATGAAACACAGAAATTGCATCGGAATTAAATACAAAAGGCACAATGCCGACTTAAGTACAAGAACACTGACTCTTCCTACTGTCTATGTTTTGAACCATTCCTGTGACACTAGTTATAAGATTCCGATGCTTCACTTCAGGTTTACTGTATCCCTTGTACTTTCGTATTGACGATGAAACACAGAAATTGCATCGGAATTAAATACAAAAGGCACAATGCCGACTTAAGTACATGTGGACCGACTCTTCTTATTGACAATGATTTGAACCATTCCTGTGACACTAGTTATAGATTCCGATGCTTCACTACAGGTTCACTGTATCCCTTGGACATTCTTATTGACGATGAAACACAAAATTGCATCGGAATTAAATGCAACAGGCACAATGCCGACTTAAGGACAAGAAGACTGACTCTTCTTACTGAGTATGATTTGAATCATTCCTGTGACTCTAGTTATAGATTCCGATGCTTCACTTCCGGTTTACTGTATCCCTCTGACCTTCTTATTGACGATGAAACACACAAATTGCATCGGTTTTAAATAGAATAGGCACAATGCCGACTTAAGTACAAGAAGACTGACTCTTCTTACTGTCTATGTTTTGAACCAATCCTGTGACACTAGTTGTAGATTCCGATGCCTCACTTCAGGTTTACTGTATCCCTTGGACCTTCATATTGACGATGAAACACAGATATTGCATCGGAATTAAGCACAAAAGGCACAATGCCGACTTAAGTACAAAAACACTGACTCTTCCTACTGTCTATGTTTTGAACCATTCCTGTGACACTAGTTATGGATTCCGATGCTTCACTTCAGGTTTACTGTATCCCTTCCACTTTCTTATTGACGATGAAACACAGAAATTGCATCGGAATTAATTACAAAAGGCACAAAGCCGACTTAAGTACATGAAGACCGACTCTTGTTATTGACAATGATTTTAACCATTCCTGTGACACTAGTTATAGATTCCAATGTTTCACTTCCGGTTTACTGTATCCCTCTGACCATCTTATTGACGATGTCACACAGAAATTGCACCGGGATTGAATACAAAAGGCACAATGCTGACTTAAGTACATGAAGACCGACTCTTCTTACTGACTATGATTTGTACCATTCCTGTGGCACTAGTTATAGATTCCAATGCCTCACTTTAGGTTTACTGTATCCCTTGGACCTTCTTATTGACGATGAAACACAGAAATTGCTTCGGAATTAGATACAAAAAGCACAATGCCAACTTAAGTATAAGAAGACTGACTCTTCCTACTGTCTATGTTTTGATCCATTTCTGTGACACTAGTTATAGAGTCCGATGCTTCACTTCAGGTTTACTGTATCCCTTGGACCTTCTTATTGACGATGAATCACAGAAATTGCATCGGAATTAAATACAAGAGGCACAATGCCGACTTAAGTACAAGAAGACTGACTCTTCTTACTGTCTATACTTTGAACTATTCCTGTGACACTAGTTATAGATTCCGATGCTTCACTTCAGGTTTAATGTATCCCTTGGACCTTCTTATTGACGATGAAACACAGAAATTGCATCGGAATTAAATACAAAAGTCACAATGCCGACTTATGTACAAGAGAATTGACTCTTCTTACTGTGTATGTTTTGAGCCATTACTGTGACTCTAGTTATATATTCCGATGTTTCACTCCAGGTTTACTGTATCCCTTGGACCTTCTTATGGGCGATGAAACACAGAAATTGCATCGGAATTAAATACAAAAGGCACAATGGCGACTTAAGTACAAGAAGACTGACTCTTCCTACTGTCTATGTTTTGAACCATTCCTGTGACACTAGTTTTAGATTCCGATGGTTCACTTCAGGTTTACTGTATCCCTCTGACCTTCTTATTGACGATGAAACACAGAAATTGCATCGGAATTAAATACGACACACACAATGCCCATATAAGTTCAAGATGACTTACTCTTCTTACTGACTATGCTTTGAATCATTTCTGTGACACTAGTTATAGATTCCGATACTTCACTTCAGGTTTACTGTATCCCTCTGACCTTCTTATTGACGATGAAACACACAAATTGCATCGGAATTAAATATAAAAGGCACAATGCCGACTTAAGGATAAGAAGACTGACTCTTCTTACTGACTTTGTTTTGAACCATTAGTGTGACACTAGTTATAGATTCCGATGCTTCACTTCCGGTTTACTGTATCGCTTGGACCTTCTTGTTGACGATGAAACACAGAAATTGCATTGGAATTAAATACAAAAGGCACAATGCCGATTTAAGTACATGAAGACCGACTCTTCTTATTGACAATGATTTGAACCATTCCTGTGACACTAGTTATAGATTCCGATGCTTCACTTCAGGTTTACCGTTTCTCTTGGACATTCTTATTGACGATGAAACACAAAATTGCATCGGAATTATATTCAAAAGGCACAATGCCGACTTATGGATAAGAAGACTGACTCTTCTTACTGATTATGTTTTGAACCATTCCTGTGACACTAGTTATAGATTCCGATGTTTCACTTCAGGTTTACTGTATCCCTCTGACCTTCTTATTGACGACGAAACACAGAAATTGCCTCGGTATTAAATAAAAAAGGCATAATAACGACTTAAGTTCAAGAAGACTGACTCTTCTTACTGTCTATGTTTTGAACCTATCCTGTGACACTAGTTGTAGATTCCGATGCTTCACTTCAGGTTTACTGTATCCCTTGGACCTTCTTATTGACGATGAAACACAGAAATTGCGTCGGAATTAAATACAAAAGGGACAATGCCGACTTAAGTACATGAAGACCGACTCTTCCTATTGACAAGATTTGAACCATTCCTGTGACACTAGTTATAGATTCCGATGCTTCACTTCAGGTTTACAGTATCCCTCTGACGTTGTTATTGGCGGTGAATCACAGAAATTGCATCGGAATTCAATACGAAAGGCACAATGCCGAATTAATTACAAGAAGATTGACTCTTCTTCCTGACTATGTTTTGAACCATTCCTGTGACACTAGTTATAGATTCCGATGCTTCACTTCAGGTTTACTGTATCCCTCTGACCTTCTTATTGACGACGAAACAGAGAAATTGCATCGGTATTAAATAGAAAAGGCATAATGCGGACTTAAGTACATGAAGACCGACTCTTCTTATTGACAATGATTTGAACCATTCCTGTGACACTAGTTATAGATTCCGATGCTTCATTTCAGGTTTACAGTATATCGTGGACATTCTTATTGACGATGAAACACAGAAATTGCATCGGAATCAAATACAAAAGGCACAATGCCGACTTATGGACAAGAAGACTGACTCTTCTTACTGAATTTGATTTGAACCTTTATTGTGACACTATTTATAGATTCCGATGCTTCATTTCCGGTTTACTGTGTCGCTTGCACCTTCTAATTGACGATGAAACACAGAAATTGCATCGGAATTAAATACAAAATGCACAATGCTGACCTAAGTACAAGAAAACTGACTCTTCCTGCTGTCTATGATTTGAACCATTCCTGTGACACTAGTTATAGATTCCGATGCTTCACTTAAGGTTTACTGTATCCCTTGGACCTTCAAATTGACGATGAAATACAGAAATTGCATCCCAATTAAATACAAAAGGCACAATGCCGACTCAAGTACATGAAGACCGACTCTTCCTACTGACTATGATTTGAACCATTCCTGTGACACTACTTATAGATTCCGATGCTTCACTTTAGGTTTACTGTATCCATTGGACCTTCTTATTGACGATGAAACACAGAAATTACATCGGAATTAAATACAAAAGGCACAATGCCGACTTAAGTATAACAAGACTGACTCTTCCTACTGTCTATGTTTTGATCCATTTCTGTGACACTAGTTATAGATTCCGATGCTTCACTTCAGGTTTACTGTATCCCTTGGACCTTCTTATTGACGATGAATCACAGAAATTGCATCGGAATTAAATACAAAATGCACAATGCCGACTTTAGTACAAGAAGACTGACTCTTCTTACTGTCTATATTTTGAACCATTACTGTGACTCTAGTTATAGATTCCGATGCTTCACTCCAGGTTTACTGTATCAGTTGAACCTTCTTATTGACGATCAAACACAGAAATTGCATCGGAATTAAATACGAAAACCACAATGCCCAATTAAGTACAAGAAGACTGACTCTTCTTTCTGACTATGTTTTGAACCATTCCTGTGACACTAGTTATAGATTGCGATGCTTCACTTCAGGTTTACTGTATCCCTCTGACCTTCTTATTGACGATGAAACACAGAAATTGCATCGGTATTAAATAGAAAAGGCACAATGCCGACTTAAGTACAAGAAGACTGACTCTTCATACTGTCTATGTTTTGAACCAATCCTGGGACACTAGTTGTAGATTCAGATGCTTCACTTCAGTTTTACTGTATCCCTTGGACCTTCTTATTGACGATGAAACACAGAAATTGCATCGGAATTAAATACAAAAGGCACAATGCCGACTTAAGTACAAGAACACTGACTCTTCCTACTGTCTATGTTTTGAACCATTCCTGTGACACTAGTTATAGATTCCGATGCTTCACTTCAGGTTTACTGTATCCCTTGTACTTTCGTATTGACGATGAAACACAGAAATTGCATCGGAATTAAATACAAAAGGCACAATGCCGACGTAAGTACATGTGGACCGACTCTTCTTATTGACAATGATTTGAACCATTCCTGTGACACTAGTTATAGATTCCGATGCTTCACTACAGGTTCACTGTATCCCTTGGACATTCTTATTGACGATGAAACACAAAATTGCATCGGAATTAAATGCAACAGGCGCAATGCCGACTTAAGGACAAGAAGACTGACTCTTCTTACTGACTATGATTTGAACCATTCCTGTGATTCTAGTTATAGATTCCGATGCTTCACTTCCGGTTTACTGTATCCCTCTGACCTTCTTATTGACGATGAAACACAGAAATTGCATCGGTTTTAAATAGAATAGGCACAATGCCGACTTAAGTACAAGAAGACTGACTCTTCTTACTGTCTATGTTTTGAACCAATCCTGTGACACTAGTTGTAGATTCCGATGCCTCACTTCAGGTTTACTGTATCCCTTGGACCTTCATATTGACGATGAAACACAGATATTGCATCGGAATTAAGCACAAAAGGCACAATGCCGACTTAAGTACAAAAACACTGACTCTTCCTACTGTCTATGTTTTGAACCATTCCTGTGACACTAGTTATGGATTCCGATGCTTCACTTCAGGTTTACTGTATCCCTTCCACTTTCTTATTGACGATGAAACACAGAAATTGCATCGGAATTAAATACAAAAGGCACAAAGCCGACTTAAGTACATGAAGACCGACTCTTGTTATTGACAATGATTTTAACCATTCCTGTGACACTAGTTATAGATTCCAATGTTTCACTTCCGGTTTACTGTATCCCTCTGACCATCTTATTGACGATGTCACACAGAAATTGCACCGGGATTGAATACAAAAGGCACAATGCTGACTTAAGTACATGAAGACCGACTCTTCTTACTGACTATGATTTGTACCATTCCTGTGGCACTAGTTATAGATTCCGATGCCTCACTTTAGGTTTACTGTATCCCTTGGACCTTCTTATTGACGATGAAACACAGAAATTGCTTCGGAATTAGATACAAAAAGCACAATGCCAACTTAAGTATAAGAAGACTGACTCTTCCTACTGTCTATGTTTTGATCCATTTCTGTGACACTAGTTATAGAGTCCGATGCTTCACTTCAGGTTTACTGTATCCCTTGGACCTTCTTATTGACGATGAATCACAGAAATTGCATCGGAATTAAATACAAGAGGCACAATGCCGACTTAAGTACAAGAAGACTGACTCTTCTTACTGTCTATACTTTGAACTATTCCTGTGACACTAGTTATAGATTCCGATGCTTCACTTCAGGTTTAATGTATCCCTTGGACCTTCTTATTGACGATGAAACACAGAAATTGCATCGGAATTAAATACAAAAGTCACAATGCCGACTTATGTACAAGAGAATTGACTCTTCTTACTGTGTATGTTTTGAGCCATTACTGTGACTCTAGTTATATATTCCGATGTTTCACTCCAGGTTTACTGTATCCCTTGGACCTTCTTATGGGCGATGAAACACAGAAATTGCATCGGAATTAAATACAAAAGGCACAATGGCGACTTAAGTACAAGAAGACTGACTCTTCCTACTGTCTATGTTTTGAACCATTCCTGTGACACTAGTTTTAGATTCCGATGGTTCACTTCAGGTTTACTGTATCCCTCTGACCTTCTTATTGACGATGAAACACAGAAATTGCATCGGAATTAAATACGACACACACAATGCCCATATAAGTTCAAGATGACTTACTCTTCTTACTGACTATGCTTTGAATCATTTCTGTGACACTAGTTATAGATTCCGATACTTCACTTCAGGTTTACTTTATCCCTCTGACCTTCTTATTGACGATGAAACACACAAATTGCATCGGAATTAAATATAAAAGGCACAATGCCGACTTAAGGATAAGAAGACTGACTCTTCTTACTGACTTTGTTTTGAACCATTAGTGTGACACTAGTTATAGATTCCGATGCTTCACTTCCGGTTTACTGTATCGCTTGGACCTTCTTGTTGACGATGAAACACAGAAATTGCATCGGAATTAAATACAAAAGGCACAATGCCGATTTAAGTACATGAAGACCGACTCTTCTTATTGACAATGATTTGAACCATTCCTGTGACACTAGTTATAGATTCCGATGCTTCACTTCAGGTTTACCGTTTCTCTTGGACATTCTTATTGACGATGAAACACAAAATTGCATCGGAATTATATTCAAAAGGCACAATGCCGACTTATGGATAAGAAGACTGACTCTTCTTACTGATTTTGTTTTGAACCATTCCTGTGACACTAGTTATAGATTCCGATGCTTCACTTCAGGTTTACTGTATCCCTCTGACCTTCTTATTGACGACGAAACACAGAAATTGCCTCGGTATTAAATAAAAAAGGCATAATAACGACTTAAGTTCAAGAAGACTGACTCTTCTTACTGTCTATGTTTTGAACCTATCCTGTGACACTAGTTGTAGATTCCGATGCTTCACTTCAGGTTTACTGTATCCCTTGGACCTTCTTATTGACGATGAAACACAGAAATTGCGTCGGAATTAAATACAAAAGGGACAATGCCGACTTAAGTACATGAAGACCGACTCTTCCTATTGACAATGATTTGAACCATTCCTGTGACACTAGTTATAGATTCCGATGCTTCACTTCAGGTTCACTGTATCCCTTGGACATTCTTATTGACGATGAAACACAAAATTGCATCGGAATTAAATACAAAAGGCACAATGCCGACTTATGGAAAAGAAGTCTGACTCTTCTTACTGATTATGATTTGAACCATTCCTGTGACACTAGTTATAGATTCCGATGCTTCACTTCCGGTTTACTGTACCCCTCTGACCATCATATTGACGATGTCACACAGAAATTGCATCTGGATTAAATACAAAAGGCACAATGAGGACTTAAGTACATGAGGACCAACTCTTCTTATTGACAATGATTTGAACCATTCCTGTGACACTAGTTATAGATTCCGATGCTTAACTTCAGGTTTACAGTATCCCTCTGACATTGTTATTGGCGGTGAATCACAGAAATTGCATCGGAATTCAATACGAAAGGCACAATGCCGAATTAATTACAAGAAGATTGACTCTTCTTCCTGACTATGTTTTGAACCATTCCTGTGACACTAGTTATAGATTCCGATGCTTCACTTCAGGTTTACTGTATCCCTCTGACCTTCTTATTGACGACGAAACAGAGAAATTGCATCGGTATTAAATAGAAAAGGCATAATGCGGACTTAAGTACATGAAGACCGACTCTTCTTATTGACAATGATTTGAACCATTCCTGTGACACTAGTTATAGATTCCGATGCTTCACTTTAGGTGTACTGTATCCATTGGACCTTCTTATTGACGATGAAACACAGAAATTGCATCGGAATCAAATACAAAAGGCACAATGCCGACTTAAGGACAAGAAGACTGACTCTTCTTACTGAATTTGATTTGAACCTTTATTGTGACACTATTTATAGATTCCGATGCTTCATTCCCGGTTTACTGTGTCGCTTGCACCTTCTAATTGACGATGAAACACAGAAATTGCATCGGAATTAAATACAAAAGGCACAATGCTGACCTAAGTACAAGAAAACTGACTCTTCCTGCTGTCTATGATTTGAACCATTCCTGTGACACTAGTTATAGATTCCGATGCTTCACTTAAGGTTTACTGTATCCCTTGGACCTTCAAATTGACGATGAAATACAGAAATTGCATCCCAATTAAATACAAAAGGCACAATGCCGACTCAAGTACATGATGACCGACTCTTCCTACTGACTATGATTTGAACCATTCCTGTGACACTACTTATAGATTCCGATGCTTCACTTTAGGTGTACTGTATCCATTGGACCTTCTTATTGACGATGAAACACAGAAATTACATCGGAATTAAATACAAAAGGCACAATGCCGACTTAAGTATAACAAGACTGACTCTTCCTACTGTCTATGTTTTGATCCATTTCTGTGACACTAGTTATAGATTCCGATGCTTCACTTCAGGTTTACTGTATCCCTTGGACCTTCTTATTGACGATGAATCACAGAAATTGCATCGGAATTAAATACAAAATGCACAATGCCGACTTTAGTACAAGAAGACTGACTCTTCTTACTGTCTATATTTTGAACCATTACTGTGACTCTAGTTATAGATTCCGATGCTTCACTCCAGGATCACTGTATCACTTGAACCTTCTTATTGACGATCAAACACAGAAATTGCATCGGAATTAAATACGAAAAGCACAATGCCCAATTAAGTACAAGAAGACTGACTCTTCTTTCTGACTATGTTTTGAACCATTCCTGTGACACTAGTTATAGATTGCGATGCTTCACTTCAGGTTTACTGTATCCCTCTGACCTTCTTATTGACGATGAAACACAGAAATTGCATCGGTATTAAATAGAAAAGGCACAATGCCGACTTAAGTACAAGAAGACTGACTCTTCCTACTGTCTATGTTTTGAACCAATCCTGGGACACTAGTTGTAGATTCAGATGCTTGACTTCAGTTTTACTGTATCCCTTGGACCTTCTTATTGACGATGAAACACAGAAATTGCATCGGAATTAAATACAAAAGGCACAATGCCGACTTAAGTACATGAACACTGACTCTTCCTACTGTCTATGTTTTGAACCATTCCTGTGACACTAGTTATAGATTCCGATGCTTCACTTCAGGTTTACTGTATCCCTTGTACTTTCGTATTGACGATGAAACACAGAAATTGCATCGGAATTAAATACAAAAGGCACAATGCCGACTTAAGTACATGTGGACCGACTCTTCTTATTGACAATGATTTGAACCATTCCTGTGACACTAGTTATAGATTCCGATGCTTCACTACAGGTTTACTGTATCCCTTCCACTTTCTTATTGACGATGAAACACAGAAATTGCATCGGAATTAAATACAAAAGTCACAAAGCCGACTTAAGTACATGAAAACCGACTCTTGTTATTGACAATGAGTTTAACCATTCCTGTGACACTAGTTATAGATTCCAATGTTTTACTTCCGGTTTACTGTATCCCTCTGACCATCTTATTGACGATGTCACACAGAAATTGCACCGGGATTGAATACAAAAGGCACAATGCTGACTTAAGTACATGAAGACCGACTCTTCTTACTGACTATGATTTGAACCATTCCTGTGGCACTAGTTATAGATTCCGATGCCTCACTTTAGGTTTACTGTATCCCTTGGACCTTCTTATTGACGATGAAACACAGAAATTGCTACGGAATTAGATACAAAAAGCACAATGCCAACTTAAGTATAAGAAGACTGACTCTTCCTACTGTCTATGTTTTGATCCATTTCTGTGACACTAGTTATAGAGTCCGATGCTTCACTTCAGGTTTACTGTATCCCTTGGACCTTCTTATTGACGATGAATCACAGAAATTGCATCGGAATTAAATACAAGAGGCACAATGCCGACTTAAGTACAAGAAGACTGACTCTTCTTACTGTCTATACTTTGAACTATTCCTGTGACACTAGTTATAGATTCCGATGCTTCACTTCAGGTTTAATGTATCCCTTGGACCTTCTTATTGACGATGAAACACAGAAATTGCATCGGAATTAAATACAAAAGTCACAATGCCGACTTATGTACAAGAGAATTGACTCTTCTTACTGTGTATGTTTTGAACCATTACTGTGACTCTAGTTATATATTCCGATGTTTCACTCCAGGTTTACTGTATCCCTTGGACCTTCTTATGGGCGATGAAACACAGAAATTGCATCGGAATTAAATACAAAAGGCACAATGGCGACTTAAGTACAAGAAGACTGACTCTTCCTACTGTCTATGTTTTGAACCATTCCTGTGACACTAGTTTTAGATTCCGATGGTTCACTTCAGGTTTACTGTATCCCTCTGACCTTCTTATTGACGATGAAACACAGAAATTGCATCGGAATTAAATACGACACACACAATGCCCATATAAGTTCAAGATGACTTACTCTTCTTACTGACTATGCTTTGAATCATTTCTGTGACACTAGTTATAGATTCCGATACTTCACTTCAGGTTTACTGTATCCCTCTGACCTTCTTATTGACGATGAAACACACAAATTGCATCGGAATTAAATATAAAAGGCACAATGCCGACTTAAGGATAAGAAGACTGACTCTTCTTACTGACTTTGTTTTGAACCATTAGTGTGACACTAGTTATAGATTCCGATGCTTCACTTCCGGTTTACTGTATCGCTTGGACCTTCTTGTTGACGATGAAACACAGAAATTGCATCGGAATTAAATACAAAAGGCACAATGCCGATTTAAGTACATGAAGACCGACTCTTCTTATTGACAATGATTTGAACCATTCCTGTGACACTAGTTATAGATTCCGATGCTTCACTTCAGGTTTACCGTTTCTCTTGGACATTCTTATTGACGATGAAACACAAAATTGCATCGGAATTATATTCAAAAGGCACAATGCCGACTTATGGATAAGAAGACTGACTCTTCTTACTGATTATGTTTTGAACCATTCCTGTGACACTAGTTATAGATTCCGATGCTTCACTTCAGGTTTACTGTATCCCTCTGACCTTCTTATTGACGACGAAACACAGAAATTGCCTCGGTATTAAATAAAAAAGGCATAATAACGACTTAAGTTCAAGAAGACTGACTCTTCTTACTGTCTATGTTTTGAACCTATCCTGTGACACTAGTTGTAGATTCCGATGCTTCACTTCAGGTTTACTGTATCCCTTGGACCTTCTTATTGACGATGAAACACAGAAATTGCGTCGGAATTAAATACAAAAGGGACAATGCCGACGTAAGTACATGAAGACCGACTCTTCTAATTGACAATGATTTGAACCATTCCTGTGACACTAGTTATAGATTCCGATGCTTCACTTCAGGTTTACAGTATCTCTTGGACATTCTTATTGACGATGAAACACAGAAATTGCATCGTTATTAAATACAAAAGGCACAATGCCGACTTAAGGACAAGAAGACTGACTCTTCTTACTGAATTTGATTTGAACCATTAGTGTGACACTATTTATAGATTCCGATGCTTCACTTCCGGTTTACTGTATCGCTTGCACCTTCTAATTGACGATGAAACACAGAAATTTCATCGGAATTAAATACAAAAGGCACAATGACGACTTAAGTACAAGAAGACTGACTCTTCTTACTGACTATGTTTTAAACCATTCCTGTGACACTAGTTATAGATTCCGATGCTTCACTTCAGGTTTACTGTATACCTTGGACTATCTTATTGACGCTGAAACACAGAAATTGCATCGGAATTAAATACAAAAGGCACAATGCCGACTTAAGTACAAGAAAACTGACTCCTCCTGCTGTCTATGATTTGAACCATTCCTGTAACACTAGTTATAGATTCCGATGCTTCACTTAAGGTTTACTGTATCCCTTGGACCTTCTAATTGACGATGAAACACAGAAATTACATCGCAATTAAATACAAAAGGCACAATGCCGACTCAAGTACATGAAGACTGACTCTTCCTACTGACTATGATTTGAACCATTCCTGTGACACTAGTTATAGATTCTGATGCTTCACTTTAGGTTTACTGTATCCATTGGACCTTCTTATTGACGAAGAAACACAGAAATTACATCGGAATTAAATACAAAATGCACAATGCCGACTTAAGTATAACAAGACTGACTCTTCCTACTGTCTATGTTTTGAGCCATTTCTGTGACACTAGTTATAGATTCCGATGCTTCACTTCAGGTTTACTGTATCCCTTGGACCTTCTTATTGACGATGAATCACAGAAATTGCATCGGAATTAAATACAAAATGCACAATGCCGACTTTAGTACAAGAAGACTGACTCTTCTTACTGTCAATATTTTGAACCATTACTGTGACTCTAGTTATAGATTCCGATGCTTCACTCCAGGTTTACTGTATCACTTGAACCTTCTTATTGACGATCAAACACAGAAATTGCATCGGAATTAAATACGAAATCCACAATGCCCAATTAAGTACAAGAAGACTGACTCTTCTTTCTGACTATGTTTTGAACCATTCCTGTGACACTAGTTATAGATTGCGATGCTTCACTTCAGGTTTACTGTATCCCTCTGACCTTCTTATTGACGATGAAACACAGAAATTGCATCGGTATTAAATAGAAAAGGCACAATGCCGACTTAAGTACAAGAAGACTGACTCTTCTTACTGTCTATGTTTTGAACCAATCCTGTGACACTAGTTGTAGATTCAGATGCTTCACTTCAGTTTTACTGTATCCCTTGGACCTTCTTATTGACGATGAAACACAGAAATTGCATCGGAATTAAATACAAAAGGCACAATGCCGACTTAAGTACAAGAACACTGACTCTTCCTACTGTCTATGTTTTGAACCATTCCTGTGACACTAGTTTTAGATTCCGATGGTTCACTTCAGGTTTACTGTATCCCTCTGACCTTCTTATTGACGATGAAACACAGAAATTGCATAAGAATTAAATACGACACACACAATGCCCATATAAGTTCAAGATGA
Source organism: Schistocerca piceifrons (assembly GCF_021461385.2). Lineage (NCBI taxonomy): Eukaryota > Metazoa > Arthropoda > Insecta > Orthoptera > Acrididae > Schistocerca > Schistocerca piceifrons. Next base: position 20,510 of record NW_025728043.1, read on the forward strand.
CTTACTCTTCTTACTGACTATGCTTTGAATCATTTCTGTGACACTAGTTATAGATTCCGATACTTCACTTCAGGTTTACTGTATCCCTCTGACCTTCTTATAGACGATGAAACACACAAATTGCATCGGAATTAAATATAAAAGGCACAATGCCGACTTAAGTATAAGAAGACTGACTCTTCTTACTGACTTTGTTTTGAACCATTAGTGTGACACTAGTTATAGATTCCGATGCTTCACTTCCGGTTTACTGTATCGCTTGGACCTTCTTGTTGACGATGAAACACAGAAATTGCATCGGAATTAAATACAAAAGGCACAATGCCGATTTAAGTACATGAAGACCGACTCTTCTTATTGACAATGATTTGAACCATTCCTGTGACACTAGTTATAGATTCCGATTCTTCACTTCAGGTTTACCGTTTCTCTTGGACATTCTTATTGACGATGAAACACTAAATTGCATCGGAATTATATTCAAAAGGCACAATGCCGACTTATGGATAAGAAGACTGACTCTTCTTACTGATTATGTTTTGAACCATTCCTGTGACACTAGTTATAGATTCCGATGCTTCACTTCAGGTTTACTGTATCCCTCTGACCTTCTTATTGACGACGAAACACAGAAATTGCCTCGGTATTAAATAAAAAAGGCATAATAACGACTTAAGTTCAAGAAGACTGACTCTTCTTACTGTCTATGTTTTGAACCTATCCTGTGACACTAGTTGTAGATTCCGATGCTTCACTTCAGGTTTACTGTATCCCTTGGACCTTCTTATTGACGATGAAACACAGAAATTGCGTCGGAATTAAATACAAAAGGGACAATGCCGACTTAAGTACATGAAGACCGACTCTTCTAATTGACAATGATTTGAACCATTCCTGTGACACTAGTTATAGATTCCGATGCTTCACTTCAGGTTTACAGTATCTCTTGGACATTCTTATTGACGATGAAACACAGAAATTGCATCGTTATTAAATACAAAAGGCACAATGCCGACTTAAGGACAAGAAGACTGACTCTTCTTACTGAATTTGATTTGAACCATTAGTGTGACACTATTTATAGATTCCGATGCTTCACTTCCGGTTTACTGTATCGCTTGCACCTTCTAATTGACGATGAAACACAGAAATTTCATCGGAATTAAATACAAAAGGCACAATGACGACTTAAGTACAAGAAAACTGACTCCTCCTGCTGTCTATGATTTGAACCATTCCTGTAACACTAGTTATAGATTCCGATGCTTCACTTAAGGTTTACTGTATCCCTTGGACCTTCTAATTGACGATGAAACACAGAAATTACATCGCAATTAAATACAAAAGGCACAATGCCGACTCAAGTACATGAAGACTGACTCTTCCTACTGACTATGATTTGAACCATTCCTGTGACACTAGTTATAGATTCTGATGCTTCACTTTAGGTTTACTGTATCCATTGGACCTTCTTATTGACGATGAAACACAGAAATTACATCGGAATTAAATACAAAATGCACAATGCCGACTTAAGTATAACAAGACTGACTCTTCCTACTGTCTATGTTTTGATCCATTTCTGTGACACTAGTTATAGATTCCGATGCTTCACTTCAGGTTTACTGTATCCCTTGGACCTTCTTATTGACGATGAATCACAGAAATTGCATCGGAATTAAATACAAAATGCACAATGCCGACTTTAGTACAAGAAGACTGACTCTTCTTACTGTCAATATTTTGAACCATTACTGTGACTCTAGTTATAGATTCCGATGCTTCACTCCAGGTTTACTGTATCACTTGAACCTTCTTATTGACGATCAAACACAGAAATTGCATCGGAATTAAATACGAAATCCACAATGCCCAATTAAGTACAAGAAGACTGACTCTTCTTTCTGACTATGTTTTGAACCATTCCTGTGACACTAGTTATAGATTGCGATGCTTCACTTCAGGTTTACTGTATCCCTCTGACCTTCTTATTGACGATGAAACACAGAAATTGCATCGGTATTAAATAGAAAAGGCACAATGCCGACTTAAGTACAAGAAGACTGACTCTTCTTACTGTCTATGTTTTGAACCAATCCTGTGACACTAGTTGTAGATTCAGATGCTTCACTTCAGTTTTACTGTAACCCTTGGACCTTCTTATTGACGATGAAACACAGAAATTGCATCGGAATTAAATACAAAAGGCACAATGCCGACTTAAGTACAAGAACACTGACTCTTCCTACTGTCTATGTTTTGAACCATTCCTGTGACACTAGTTATAGATTCCGATGCTTCACTTCAGGTTTACTGTATCCCTTGTACTTTCGTATTGACGATGAAACACAGAAATTGCATCGGAATTAAATACAAAAGGCACAATGCCGACTTAAGTACATGTGGACCGACTCTTCTTATTGACAATGATTTGAACCATTCCTGTGACACTAGTTATAGATTCCGATGCTTCACTACAGGTTCACTGTATCCCTTGGACATTCTTATTGACGATGAAACACAAAATTGCATCGGAATTAAATGCAACATGCACAATGCCGACTTAAGGACAAGAAGACTGTCTCTTCTTACTGACTATGATTTGAACCATTCCTGTGACTCTAGTTATAGATTCCGATGCTTCACTTCCGGTTTACTGTATCCCTCTGACCTTCTTATTGACGATGAAACACAGAAATTGCATCGGTTTTAAATAGAATAGGCACAATGCCGACTTAAGTACAAGAAGACTGACTCTTCTTACTGTCTATATTTTGAACCAATCCTGTGACACTAGTTGTAGATTCCGATGCCTCACTTCAGGTTTACTGTATCCCTTGGACCTTCATATTGACGATGAAACACAGATATTGCATCGGAATTAAGCACAAAAGGCACAATGCCGACTTAAGTACAAAAACACTGACTCTTCCTACTGTCTATGTTTTGAACCATTCCTGTGACACTAGTTATGGATTCCGATGCTTCACTTCAGGTTTACTGTATCCCTTCTACTTTCTTATTGACGATGAAACACAGAAATTGCATCGGAATTAAATACAAAAGGCACAAAGCCGACTTAAGTACATGAAGACCGACTCTTGTTATTGACAATGATTTTAACCATTCCTGTGACACTAGTTATAGATTCCAATGCTTCACTTCCGGTTTACTGTATCCCTCTGACCATGTTATTGACGATGTCACACAGAAATTGCACCGGGATTGAATACAAAAGGCACAATGCTGACTTAAGTACATGAAGACCGACTCTTCTTACTGACTATGATTTGAACCATTAATGTGGCACTAGTTATAGATTCCGATGCCTCACTTTAGGTTTACTGTATCCCTTGGACCTTCTTATTGACGATGAAACACAGAAATTGCATCGGAATTAGATACAAAAAGCACAATGCCAACTTAAGTATAAGAAGACTGACTCTTCCTACTGTCTATGTTTTGATCCATTTCTGTGACACTAGTTATAGAGTCCGATGCTTCACTTCAGGTTTACTGTATCCCTTGGACCTTCTTATTGACGATGAATCACAGAAATTGCATCGGAATTAAATACAAGAGGCACAATGCCGACTTAAGTACAAGAAGACTGACTCTCCTTACTGTCTATACTTTGAACTATTCCTGTGACACTAGTTATAGATTCCGATGCTTCACTTCAGGTTTAATGTATCCCTTGGACCTTCTTATTGACGATGAAACACAGGAATTGCATCGGAATTAAATACAAAAGGCACAATGCCGACTTATGTACAAGAGAATTGACTCTTCTTACTGTGTATGTTTTGAACCATTACTGTGACACTAGTTATAGATTCCGATGCTTCACTTCAGGTTTACTGTATCCCTCTGACCTTCTTATTGACGACGAAACACAGAAATTGCATCGGTATTAAATAAAAAAGGCATAATAACGACTTAAGTTCAAGAAGACTGACTCTTCTTACTGTCTATGTTTTGAACCTATCCTGTGACACTAGTTGTAGATTCCGATGCTCCACTTCAGGTTTACTGTGTCCCTTGGACCTTCTTATTGACGATGAAACACAGAAATTGCGTCGGAATTAAATACAAAAGGGACAATGCCGACTTAAGTACATGAAGACCGACTCTTCTTATTGACAATGATTTGAACCATTCCTGTGACACTAGTTATAGATTCCGATGCTTCACTTCAGGTTTACAGTATCTCTTGGACATTCTTATTGACGATGAAACACAGAAATTGCATCGTTATTAAATACAAAACGCACAATGCCGACTTCAGTACAAGAAAACTGACTCTTCCTGCTGTCTATGATTTGAACCATTCCTGTGACACTAGTTATAGATTCCGATGCTTCACTTAAGGTTTACTGTATCCCTTGGACCTTCTAATTGACGATGAAACACAGAAATTACATCGCAATTAAATACAAAAGGCACAATGCCGATTCAAGTACATGATGACCGACTCTTCCTACTGACTATGATTTGAACCATTCCTGTGACACTAGTTATAGATTCCGATGTTTCACTTTAGGTTTACTGTATCCCTTGGACCTTCTTATTGACGATGAAACACAGAAATTGCATCGGAATTAAATACAAAAGGCACAATGCCGACTTAAGTATAAGAAGACTGACTCTTCCTACTGTCTATGCTTTGATCCGTTTCTGTGACACTAGTTATAGAGTCCGATGCTTCACTTCAGGTATACTGTATCCCTTGGACCTTCTTATAGACGATGAATCACAGAAATTGCATCGGAATTAAATACAAAATGCACAATGCCGACTTAAGTACAAGAAGACTGACTCTTCTTACTGTCTATATTTTGAACCATTACTGTGACTCTAGTTATAGATTCCGATGCTTCACTCCAGGTTTACTGTATCCCTTGGACCTTCTTATTGACGATCAATCACAGAAATTGCATCGGAATTAAATACAAAATGCACAATGCCGACTTAAGGACAAGAAGACTGACTCCTCTACTGTCTATGTTTGAACCATTCCTGTGACACTAGTTATAGATTCCGATGCTTCACTTCAGGTTTACTGTATCCCTCTGACATTCTTATTGACGGTGAAGCACAGAAATTGCATCGGAATTGAATACGAAAACCACAATGCCCAATTAAGTACAAGAAGACTGACTCTTCTTTCTGACTATGTTTTGAACCATTCCTGTGACACTAGTTATAGATTCCGATGTTTCACTTCAGGTTTACTGTATCCCTCTGACCTTCTTATTGACGATGAAACACAGAAATTGCATCGGTATTAAATAGAAAAGGCACAATGCCGACTTAAGTACAAGAAGACTGACTCTTCTTACTGTCTATGTTTTGAACCAATCCTGTGACACTAGTTGTAGATTCAGGTGCTTCACTTCAGTTTTACTGTATCCCTTGGACCTTCTTATTGACGATGAAACACAGAAATTGCATCGGAATTAAATACAAAAGGCACAATGCCGACTTAAGTACAAGAACAGTGACTCTTCCAACTGTCTATGTTTTGAACCATTCCTGTGACACTAGTTATAGATTCCGATGCTTCACTTCAGGTTTACTGTATCCCTCTGACCTTCGAATTGACGATGAAACACAGGAATTGCATCGGAATTAAATACAAAAGGCACAATGCCAACTTAAGGACAAGAAGACTGACTCTTCTTACTGTCTATGTTTGAACCATTCCTGTGTCACTAGTTATAGATTCCAATGCTTCACTTCAGGTTTACTGTATCCCTCCGACCTTCTTATTGACGGTGAAGCACAGAAATTGCATCGGAATTAAATACGAAAGGCACAATGCCCAATTAAGTACAAGAAGACTGACTCTTCTTTCTGACTATGTTTTGAACCATTCCTGTGACACTAGTTATAGATTCCGATGCTTCACTTCAGGTTTACTGTATCCCTCTGACCTTCTTATTGACGATGAAACACAGAAATTGCATCTGTATTAAATAGAAAAGGCACAATGCCGACTGAAGTACAAGAAGACTGACTCTTCTTACTGTCTATGCTTTGAACCAATCCTGTGATACTAGTTGTAGATTCAGATGCTTCACTTCAGGTTTACTGTATCCCTTGGACCTTCTTATTGACGATGCAACACAGAAACTGCATCGGAATTAAATACAAAATTCACAATGCCGACTTAAGTACAAGAAGACTGTCTCATCTTACTGACTATGCTTTGAACCATTCCTGTCACACTACTAATGGATTTCTATGCTTCACATCATGTTCACTGTATCCCTGTGACCTTCTTATTGACGAAGAAACACAGAAATTGCATCGGAATTAAATACAAAAGGCACAATGGCGACTTAAGTACAAGAAGACTGACTCTTCCTACTGTCTATGTTTTGAACCATTCCTGTGACACTAGTTTTAGATTCCGATGCTTCACTTCAGGTTTACTGTATCCCTCTGACCTTCTTATTGACGATGAAACACAGAAATTGCATCGGAATTAAATACGACATTCACAATGCCCAATTAAGTTCAAGATGACTTACTCTTCTTCCTGACTATGCTTTGAATCATTTCTGTGACACTAGTTATAGATTCCGATACTTCACTTCAGGTTTACTGTATCCCTCTGACCTTCTTATTGACGATGAAAAACACAAATTGCATCGGAATTAAATATAAGAGGCACAATGCCGACTTAAGTACATGAAGACCGACTCTTCTTATTGAAAATGATTTGAACCATTCCTGTGACACTAGTTATAGATTCCGATGCTTCACTACAGGTTTACTGTATCCCTTGGACATTCTTATTGACGATGAAACACAAAATTGCATCGGAATTATGTGCAAAAGGCACAATGCCGACTTAAGGACAAGAAGACTGACTCTTCTTACTGACGATGTCTTGAACCATTCCTGTGACACTAGTTATAGATTCCGATGCTTCACTTCAGGTTTACTGTATCCCTTCTACTTTCTTATTGACGATGAAACACAGAAATTGCATCGGAATGAAATACAAAAGGCACAAATCCGACTTAAGTACATGAAGACCGACTCTTGTTATTGACAATGATTTTAACCATTCCTGTGACACTAGTTATAGATTCCGATGCTTCACTTCAGGTTTACTGTATCCCTTGGACATTCTTATTGACGATGAAACACAGAAATTGCATCGGAATTAAATATAAAAGGCACAATGCCGACTTAAGGATAAGAAGACTGACTTCTCTTACTGACTTTGTTTTGAACCATTAGTGTGATACTAGTTATAGATTCCGATGCTTCACTCCCGGTTTACTGTTTCGCTTGGACCATCTTATTGACGAAGAAACACAGAAATTGCATCGGAATTAAATACAAAAGGCACAATGCCGACTTACTTACATGAAGACAGACTCTTCTTATTGACAATGATTTGAACCATTCCTGTGACACTAATTATAGATTCCGATGCTTCACTTCCGGTTTACTGTATCCCTCTGACCATCTTATTGACGATGTCACACAGAAATTGCATCGGGATTAAATACAAAAGGCACAATACCGACTTAAGTACATGAAGACTGACTCTTCTTACTCTCTATGTTTGAACCAATCCTGTGACACTAGTTAGAGATTCCGATGCTTCACTTCAGGTTTACTGTATCCCCCTGACATTCTTATTGACGGTGAAACACAGAAATTGAATCGGAATTCAATACGAAAGGCACAATGCCGAATTAAGTACAAGAAGACTGACTCTTCTTCCTGACTATGTTTTGAACAATTTCTGTGACACTAGTAATAGATTCTGAAGCTTCACTTCAGGTTTACTGTATCGCTTGGACCTTCTTATTGACGATGAAACACAGAAACTGCATCGGAATTAAATACAAAAGGCACAATGCCGACTTAAGTACAAGAAGACTGACTCTTCTTACTGTCTATGTTTTGAACCATTCCTGTGACACTAGTTATAGATTCCGAAGCTTCACTTCAGGTTTACTGTTTCCCTTGTACTTTCTTATTGACGATGAAACACAGAAATTGCATCGGAATTAAATACAAAAGGCACAATGCCGACTTAAGTACATGAAGACCGACTCTTCTTATTGACAAGATTTGAACCATTCCTGTGACACTAGTTATAGATTCCGATGCTTCACTTCAGGTTCACTATATCCCTTGGACCTTCTTATTGACGATGAAACACAGAAATTGCATCGGTTTTAAATAGGAAAGGAACAATGCCGACTTAAGTTCAAGAAGACTGACTCTTCTTACTGTCTATGATTTGAAACTATCCTGTGACACTAGTTGTAGATTCCGATGCTTCACTTCAGGTTTACTGTATCCCTTGGACCTTCTTATTGACGATGAAACACAGAAATTGCATCGGAATTAAATACAAAAGGCACAATGCCGACTTAAGTACATGATGACCGACTCTTCTTATTGACAATGATTTGAACCATTCCTGTGACACTAGTTATAGATTCCGATGCTTCACTTCAGGTTTACAGTATCTCTTGGACATTGTTATTGACGATGAAACACAGAAATTGCATCGGAATTAAATACAAAAGGCACAATGCCGACTTAAGGACAAGAAGACTGACTCTTCTTGCTGAATTTGATTTGAACCATTAGTGTGACACTATTTATAGATTCCGATGCTTCACTTCCGGTTTACTGTATCGCTTGCACCTTCTAATTGACGATGAAACACAGAAATTTCATCGGAATTAAATACAAAATGCACAATGACGACTTAAGTACAAGAAGACTGACTCTTCTTACTGACTATGTTTTGAACCATTCCTGTGACACTAGTTATAGATTCCGATGCTTCACTTACTGTTTACTGTATCCCTTGGACCTTCTTATTGACGATGAAACACAGAAATTGCATCGGAATTAAATACAAAAGGCACAATGCCGACTTAAGTACAAGAAAACTGACTCTTCCTGCTGTCTATGATTTGAACCATTCCTGTGACACTAGTTATAGATTCCGATGCTTCACTTAAGGTTTACTGTATCCCTTGGACCTTCTAATTGACGATGAAACACAGAAATTGCATCGCAATTAAATACAAGAGGCACAATGCCGACACAAGTACATGAAGACCGACTCTTCCTACTGACTAAGATTTGAACCATTCCTGTGACACTAGTTATAGATTCCAATGCTTCACTTTAGGTGTACTGTATCCCTTGGACCTTCTTATTGACGATGAAACACAGAAATTGCATCGGAATTAAATACAAAACTCACAATGCCGACTTAAGTATAAGAAGACTGACTCTTCCTACTGTCTATGTTTTGATCCATTTCTGTGACACTAGTTATAGAGTCCGATGCTTCACTTCAGGTTTACTGTATCCCTTGGACCTTCTTGTTGACGATGAATCACAGATATTGCATCGGAATTAAATACAAAATGCACAATGCCGACTTAAGTACAAGAAGACTGACTCTTCTTACTGTCTATATTTTGAACCATTACTGTGACTCTAGTTAGAGATTCCGATGCTTCACTCCAGGTTTACTGTATCCCTTGGACCTTCTTATTGACGATCAAACACAGAAATTGCATCGGTATTAAATAGAAAAGGCACAATGCCGACTTAAGTACAAGAAGACTGACTCTTCTTACTGTCTATGTTTTGAACCAATCCTGTGACACTAGTTGTAGATTCAGATGCTTCACTTCAGTTTTACTGTATCCCTTGGACCTTCTTATTGACGATGAAACACAGAAATTGCATCGGAATTAAATACAAAAGGCACAATGCCGACTTAAGTACAAGAACACTGACTCTTCCTACTGTCTATGTTTTGAACCATTCCTGTGACGCTAGTTATAGATTCCGATGCTTCACTTCAGGTTTACTGTATCCCTTGTACTTTCGTATTGACGATGAAACACAGAAATTGCATCGGAATTAAATACAAAAGGCACAATGCCGACTTAAGTACAAGAACACTAACTATTCCTACTGTCTATGTTTTGAACCATTCCTGTGACACTAGTTATATCTTCTGGTAAACCTTGCGGGATGTAAGGTCGTGGTCCATGAAACTCTTCAGCTCCTAACGTTTCGTCCAGTGCTTCGCTTGACATCTTCAGAGGGGTGTTTCTCCTCCGGTGAGTCTTGCCGACTGACGGGTTGGACGTCTGAGAGCGACTTATGTATCGTAGAAAGTGGGCGTGACCAGAGTTACACGTGATATGCAGAGATAACCTTTGTCAGGGATAAAACTTAACTATCGATCGTAATCTTGCCACGGATAAAACTGTCTAGCAATCCTGTAGTGCTACTGTCCAAATATCACTAAGTTTCATGTTCTCTTCTTTCCGATTAAAATTATCCCTATGTTTATATATTTCAATTGCTTCTCTACAAAGCCGTGGGTAATAGTTCGTCGTCGTAGATAACATTTTTGGTTCGGAAAACTTTACTTGATGATTTCCTGGTTGAAAAGCGAGTTCTGCTACAGCCGATTTATCTGTTTTCCCTAATCGGCAAAGACTTCTGTGTTCTTTTAACCGTGTATTTACGCCTCTTTTTGTTGTTCCAACATAAACTTTTCCACATGTACACGGAATTTTATATACGCCACTGGCTGATAGAGGAGCGCGTTTATCTTTTACAGACCGAAGAACATGACAAATTTTCTTCGTTGGTCTAAAAACAGTTCTAATATCATGTTTACTCAAAATCTTTCCAATCTGATCCGTTACTTTCTTTATAAAAGGGAGAGAGACTGTATTCTTCCATCGTTTTTCGGACTTGTCCTTAAGCTTTTTGTTGTTTGGGTGCGGAATTCTGCTTACTTCTTTCTTTGAGTAGCCATTTTTCTCAAAAGCGTGCTTCAGATGTTTTAATTCGTCGTCTAGATACTCCGGCGTGCAAATCCGTCTGGCTCTGTCAACGAGACTTGTAATCACACCTCTTTTTTGTTTTGGATGGTGGTTAGAGTTTTTATGTAAGTATCTGTCTGTGTGCGTTATTTTTCTAAAAATCTGTTGTTTCAAGCTTCCATCCGTCTGTCTCATAACTAAAACATCATAAAACGGTAATTTGTTATCATTTTCTCTCTCCATGGTAAACCGGATTCTTGGATTTATATTATTAAGGTACTCAAAAAATTCGCCTAAGGCTTCTCTACCATGTGTCCAGACCACAAATGTATCGTCTACATACCGATACCAGCGAGATGGTTTCTTATCTGCTTTTTCCAAGGCTGACTGTTCGAATTTCTCCATGTAGAAATTAGCTACTGCAGGACCCAATGGGTTACCCATTGCTACGCCATTAAGTTGTTCGTAAAATTCATTATTCCACTGGAAATGACTGGAAGTGAGACAGTGTCTGAAAAGAGCAGTCAGATCTTCTGCAAAAATATCCGTTATAAAATCCATAACTTCATTAACTGGAATCATAGTAAATAAAGATACTACATCGAAACTTACTAAAATATCTTCAGGAGTCAGAATTAAACCTTCAATTTTCTCTATAAAATGACGTGAGTCCTTTATATATGAGTCCGTTTTTCCTAAATATGGTTGTAAGCGAGTTGTTAGATATCTTGCTATTTCGTACGTAGGAGAATTGATAGCACTAACAATCGGTCTCAGAGGAAGGTCCTTCTTATGTACCTTGTGTAGGCCATAGAGTCTAGGACACATAGCTTCAGTCTTCAATAAAGCTCTTTTTTCTTCTTTTTGAATAGAAGTGGCCGATTTTATCAAATTATTTGTTTTCCGTAGTACGCTGGCTGTAGGATCTTTCTTAAGTTTTTTGTATTCAAAAAGAAGAAAAAAGAGCTTTATTGAAGACTGAAGCTATGTGTCCTAGACTCTATGGCCTACCCAAGGTACATAAGAAGGACCTTCCTCTGAGACCGATTGTTAGTGCTATCAATTCTCCTACGTACGAAATAGCAAGATATCTAACAACTCGCTTACAACCATATTTAGGAAAAACGGACTCATATATAAAGGACTCACGTCATTTTATAGAGAAACTTGAAGGTATAATTCTGACTCCTGAAGATATTTTAGTAAGTTTCGATGTAGTATCTTTATTTACTATGATTCCAGTTAATGAAGTTATGGATTTTATAACGGATATTTTTCCAGAAGATCTGACTGCTGTTTTCAGACACTGTCTCACTTCCAGTCATTTCCAGTGGAATAATGAATTTTACGAACAACTTAATGGCGTAGCAATGGGTAACCCATTGGGTCCTGCAGTAGCTAATTTCTACATGGAGAAATTCGAACAGTCAGCCTTGGAAAAAGCAGATAAGAAACCATCTCGCTGGTATCGGTATGTAGACGATACATTTGTGGTCTGGCCACATGGTAGAGAAGCCTTAGGCGAATTTTTTGAGTACCTTAATAATATAAATCCAAGAATCCAGTTTACCATGGAGAGAGAAAATGATAACAAAATACCGTTTTTGGATGTTTTAGTTATGAGACAGACGGATGGAAGCTTGAAACAACAGATTTTTAGAAAAATAACGCACACAGACAGATACTTACATAAAAACTCTAACCACCATCCAAAACAAAAAAGAGGTGTGATTACAAGTCTCGTTGACAGAGCCAGACGGATTTGCACGCCGGAGTATCTAGACGACGAATTAAAACATCTGAAGCACGCTTTTGAGAAAAATGGCTACTCAAAGAAAGAAGTAAGCAGAATTCTGCACCCAAACAACAAAAAGCTTAAGGACAAGTCCGAAAAACGATGGAAGAATACAGTCTCTCTCCCTTTTATAAAGAAAGTAACGGATCAGATTGGAAAGATTTTAAGTAAACATGATATTAGACCTGTTTTTAGACCAACGAAGAAAATTTGTCATGTTTTTCGGTCTGTAAAAGATAAACGCGCTCCTCTATCAGCCAGTGGCGTATATAAAATTCCGTGTACATGTGGAAAAGTTTATGTTGGAACAACAAAAAGAAGCGTAAATACACGGTTAAAAGAACACAGAAGTCTTTGCCGATTAGGAAAAACAGATAAATCGGCTGTAGCAGAACACGCTTTTCAGCCAGGAAATCATCAAGTGAAGTTTTCCGAAACAAAAATTTTATCTACGACGACGAACTATTACCCACGGCTTTGTAGAGAAGCAATTGAAATACACTCCTGGAAATGGAAAAAAGAACACATTGACACCGGTGTGTCAGACCCACCATACTTGCTCCGGACACTGCGAGAGGGCTGTACAAGCAATGATCACACGCACGGCACAGCGGACACACCAGGAACCGCGGTGTTGGCCGTCGAATGGCGCTAGCTGCGCAGCATTTGTGCACCGCCGCCGTCAGTGTCAGCCAGTTGGCCGTGGCATACGGAGCTCCATCGCAGTCTTCAACACTGGTAGCATGCCGCGACAGCGTGGACGTGAACCATATGTGCAGTTGACGGACTTTGAGCGAGGGCATATAGTGGGCATGCGGGAGGCCGGGTGGACGTACCGCCGAATTGCTCAACACGTGGGGCGTGTGGTCTCCACAGTACATCGATGTTGTCGCCAGTGGTCGGCGGAAGGTGCACGTGCCCGTCGACCTGGTACCGGACCGCAGCGACGCACGGATGCACGCCAAGACCGTAAGATCCTACGCAGTGCCGTAGGGGACCGCACCGCCACTTCCCAGCAAATTAGGGACACTGTTGCTCCTGGGGTATCGGCGAGGACCATTCGCAACCGTCTCCATGAAGCTGGGCTACGGTCCCGCACACCGTTAGGCCGTCTTCCGCTCACGCCCCAACATCGTGCAGCCCGCCTCCAGTGGTGTCGCGACAGGCGTGAATGGAGGGACGAATGGAGACGTGTCGTCTTCAGCGATTAGAGTCGCTTCTGCCTTGGTGCCAATGATGGTCGTATGCGTGTTTGGCGCCGTGCAGGTGAGCGCCACAATCAGGACTGCATACGACCGAGGCACACAGGGCCAACACCCGGCATCATGGTGTGGGGAGCGATCTCCTACACTGGCCGTACACCACTGGTGATCGTCGAGGGGACACTGAATAGTGCACGGTACATCCAAACCGTCATCGAACCCATCGTTCTACCATTCCTAGACCGGCAAGGAAACTTGCTGTTCCAACAGGACAATGCACGTCCGCATGTATCCCGTGCCACCCAACGTGCTCTAGAAGGTGTAAGTCAACTACCCTGGCCAGCAAGATCTCCGGATCTGTCCCCCATTGAGCATGTTTGGGACTGGATGAAGCGTCGTCTCACGCGGTCTGCACGTCCAGCACGAACGCTGGTCCAACTGAGGCGCCAGGTGGAAATTGCATGGCAAGCCGTTCCACAGGACTACATCCAGCATCTCTACGATCGCCTCCATCGGAGAATAGCAGCCTGCATTGCTGCGAAAGGTGGATATACACTGTACTAGTGCCGACATTGTGCATGCTCTGTTGCCTGTGTCTATGTGCCTGTGGTTCTGTCAGTGTGATCATGTGATGTATCTGACCCCAGGAATGTGTCAATAAAGTTTCCCCTTCCTCGGACAATGAATTCACGGTGTTCTTATTTCAATTTCCGGGAGTGTATATAAACATAGTGATAATTTTAATCGGAAAGAAGAGACCATGATACTTAGTGATATTTGGACAGTAGCACTACAGAATTGCTAGACAGTTTTATCCATAACAAGATTACGATCGATAGTTAAGTTTTATCTCTGACAAAGGTTATCTCTGCATATCACGTGTAACTCTGGTCACGCCCACTTTCTACGATACATAAGTCGCTCTCAGACGTCCGACCCGTCAGTCGGCAAGACTCACCGGAGGAGAAACACCCCTCTGAAGATGTCAAGCGAAGCACTGGACGAAACGTTAGGAGCTGAAGAGTTTCATGGACCACGACCTTACATCCCGCAAGGTTTACCAGAAGCTATGTCATCCGGTCGTGAAAGCCTTCATACTATGAACACTAGTTATAGATTCCGATGCTTCACTTCAGGTTTACTGTATCCCTTGTACTTTGTTATTGACGATGAAACACAGAAATTGCATCGGAATGAAATACAAAAGGCACAATGCCGACTTAAGTACATGAAGACCGACACTTCTTATTGACAATGATTTGAACCATTCCTGTGACACTAGTTATAGTTTCCGATGCTTCACTTGAGGTTTACAGTATCCCTTGGACCTTCTTATTGACGATGAAACACAGAAATTGCATCGGAAATAAATACAAAAAGCACAATGCCGACTGAAGTACAAGAATACTGACACACCTTACTGTCTATGTTTTGAACCGCCCCTGTGACACTAGTTATAGATTCCGAGGCTTCACTCCAGGTTTACTGTATCCCTTGGACCATCTTACTGACGATGAAACACAGAAACTGCATCGGAATTAAATACAAAAGGCACAATGCCGACTTAAGTACAAGAAGACTCTCTCTTCTTACTGACTATGTTTTGAACCATTCCTGTGACACTAGTTACAGATTCCGATGCTTCACTTCAGGTTTACTGTATCCCTGTGACCTTCCTATTGACGATGAAACACAGAAATTGCATCGGAATTAAATACAAAAGGCACAATGCCTACTTAAGTACAAGAAGACTGACTCTTCTTACTGTCTATGTTTTGAACCATTCCTGTGACACTAGTTACAGATTCCGATGCTTCACTTCAGGTTTACTGTATCCCCCTGACCTTATTGCCGATGAAACACAGAAATTGCATCGGAATTAAATACAAAAGGCACAATGCCGACTTAAGGACAAGAAGACTGACTCTTCTTACTGACTATGTTTTGAACCATTCCTGTGACACTAGTTATAGATTCCGATGCTTCACCTCAGGTTTACTGTTTCCCTTGGACCTTTTTATTGACGATGAAACACAGAAATTGCATCGGAATTAAATACAAAAGGCGCAATGCCGACTTAAGTACACGAAAACTGACTCTTCTACTGTCTATGTATTGAACCACTTCTGTGACACTAGTTATAGTTTCCGATGCTTCAGTTCAGGTTTACTGTATCCGTTGGACATTCTTATTGACGATGAAACACAGCAATTGCATCGGAATTAAATACAAAAGGCAAAATGCCGACTTAAGGACAAGAAGACTGACTCTTCTTACTGACTATGAATTGAACAATTCCTGTGACACTAGTTATATATTCCGATGCTTCAGTTCAGGTTTACTGTATCCGTTGGACATTCTTATTGACGATGAAGCACAGCAATTGCATCGGAATTAAATACAAAAGGCAAAATGCCGACTTAAGGACAAGAAGACTGACTCTTCTTACTGACGTTGTTTTGAACCATTCCTGTGACACTAGTTATAGATTCCGATGCTTCACTCCAGGTTTACTGTATCCCTTGGACCTTCGTATTGACGATGAAACTCAGAAATTGCATCGGAATTAAATAGAAAAGGCACAATGCCGACGTAAGTACAAGAAGACTGACTCTTCTTACTGACTATGTATTGAACCATTCCTGTGAAACTAGTTATAGATTCCGATGCTTCACTTCAGGTTTACTGTATACCTTGGACCGTCTTATTGACGATGAAACACAGAAATTGCATCGGAATTAAATACAAAAGGCACAATGCCGACTTACGTACAAGAAGACTGGTTCTTCCTACTGTCTATGTTTTGAACCATTCCTGTGACACTAGTTTTGGATTCCGATGCTTCACTTCAGGTTTACTGTATCCCTCTGACTTTCTTATTGGCGATGAAACTCAGAAATTGCATCGGAATTAAATACAAAAGGCACAATGCCGACTTAAGTACATGAAGACCGACACTTCTTATTGACAATGACTTGAACCATTCCTGTGACACTAGTTATAGATTCCGATACATCACTTGAGGTTTACAGTATCCTTAGGACCTTCTTATTGACGATGAAACTCAGAAATTGCATCGGAAATAAATACAAAAAGCACAATGCCGACTTAAGTACAAGAATACTGACTCATCTTACTGTCTATGTTTTGAACCGTCCCTGTGACACTAGTTATAGATTCCGATGCTTCACTCCAGGTTTACTGTATCCCGTGGACCATCTTATTGACGATGAAACACAGAAATTGCATCGGAATTCAATACGAAAGGCACAATGCCCAATTAAGTACAAGAAGACTGACTCTTCTTTCTGACTATGTTTTGAACCATTCCTGTGACACTAGTTATAGATTCCGATGCTTCACCTCAGGGTTACTGTATCCCTCTGACCTTCTTATTGACGATGAAACACAGAAATTGCATCAGTATTAAATAGAAAAGGCACAATGCCGACTGAAGTACAAGAAGACTGACTCTTCTTATTGTCTATGCCTTGAACCAATCCTGTGACACTAGTTGTAGATTCAGATGCTTCACTTCAGGTTTACTGTATCCCTTGGACCTTCTTATTGACGATGAAACACTGAAACTGCATCGGAATTAAATACAAAAGGCACAATGCCGTCTTAAGTACAAGAAGACTGACTCTTCTTACTGTCTATGTTTTGAACCATTCCTGTGACACTAGTTATAGATTCCGATGCTCACTTCAGGTTTACTGTTTCCCTTGTAATTTCCTATTGACGATGAAACACAGAAATTGCATCGGAATTAAATACAAAAGGCACAATGCCGACTTAAGTACATGAAGACCGACTATTTTTATTGACAATGATTTGAACCATTCCTGTGACACTAGTTATAGATTCCGATGTTTCACTGGAGGTTTACAGTATCCCTTGGACCTTCTTATTGACGATGAAACACGGAAATTGCATCGGAAATAAATACCAAAAGCACAATGCCGACTTAAGTACAAGAATACTGACTCATCTTACTGTCTACGTTTTGAACCGTCCCTGTGGCACTAGTTATAGATTCCGATGCTTCACTCCAGGTTTACTGTATCCCATGGACCATCTTATTGACGATGAAACACAGAAATTGCATCGGAATCAAATACAAAAGGCACAATGCCGACTTAAGTACAAAAAGACTGTCTCTTCTTACTGACTATGATTTGACCCATTCCTGTGACACTAGTTATGGATTTCGAAGCTTCACATCAGGTTTACTGTATCCCTGTGACCTTCTTATTGACGAAGAAACACAGAAATTGCATCGGAATTAAATACAAAAGGCGCAATGGCGACTTAAGTACAAGAAGGCTGACTCTTCCTACTGTCTATGTTTTGAACCATTCCTGTGACACTAGTTTTAGATTCCGATGCTTCACTTCAGGTTTACTGTATCCCTCTGACCATCTTCTTGACGATGAAACACAGAAATAGCATCGGAATTAAATACGACAGGCACAATGCCCAATTAAGTTCCAGATGACTTTCTCTTCTTACTGACTATGCTTTGAAACATTTCTGTGACACTAGTTATAGATTCCGATACTTTACTTGGGGTGTACTGTATCCCTCTAACCTTCTTATTGACGATGAAACACACAAATTGCATCGGAATTAAATATAAAAGGAACAATGCCGATTTAAGGATAAGAAGACTGACTCTTCTTACTGACTATGTTTTGACCCATTAGTGTGACACTAGTTATAGATTCCGATGCTTCACTTCCGGTTTACTGTATCGCTTGGACCTTCATATTGACGATGAAACACAGAAATTGCATCGGAATTAAATACAAAAGGCACAATGCCGACTTAAGTACATGAAGACCGACTCTTCTTATTGACAATGATTTGAACCATTCCTGTGACACTAGTTATAGATTCCGATGCTTCACTTCAGGTATACTATATCCCTTGGACATTCTTATTGACGAAGAAACACAGAAATTGCATCGGAATTAAATATAAAAGGCACAATGCCGACTTAAGGATAAGAAGACTAACTATTCTTACCGACTTTGTTTTGAACCATTAGTGTGACACTAGTTATAGATTCCGATGCTTTACTTCCGGTTTACTGTATCGCTTGGACCTTCTTATTGACGATGAAACACAGAAATTGCATCGGAATTAAATACAAAAGGCATAATGCCTACTAAAGTACGAGAAGACTTACTCTTCCTACTGTCTATGTTTTGAACCATTTCTGTGACACTAGTTATAGATTCCGATGCTTCACTTCAGGTTTACTGTATCCCTCTGACCTTATTGCCGATGAAACACAGAAATTGCATCGGAATTAAATACATAAGGCACAATGCCTACATAAGTACAAGAAGACTGACTCATCCTACTGTCTATGTTTTGAACCATTTCTGTGACACTAGTTATAGATTCCGATGCTTCACTCCAGGTTTATTGTATCCCTTGGACCTTGTTATTGACGATGAAACACAGAAATTGCATCGGAATTAAATAGAATAGGCAAAATGCCGACTTAAGTACAAGAAGACTGACTCTTCTTACTGACTATGAATTGAACAATTCCTGTGACACTAGTTATAGATTCCGATGCATCAGTTCAGGTTTACTGTATCCGTTGGACATTCTTATTGACGATGAAACACAGCAATTGCATCAGAATTAAATACAAAAGGCAAAATGCCGACTTAAGGACAAGAAGACTGACTCTTCTTACTGACTTTGTTTTGAAACATTCCTGTGACACTAGTTTTGGATTCCGATGCTTCACTTTAGGTTTACTGTATCCCTCTAACCTTCTTATTGACGATGAATTACAGAAATTGCATCGGAATTAAATACGAAAGGCACAATGCCGACTTAAGTACAAGAAGACTGACTCTTCCTACTGTCTATGTTTTGAACAATTTCTGTGACACTAGTTATAGATTCCGATGCTTCACTTCAGGTTTACTGTATCCCTGTGACCTTCTTATTGACGATGAAACAGAGAAATTGCATCGGAATTAAATACAAAAGGCACAATGCCTACTTAAGTACAAAAAGACTTACTCTTCTTACTGACTATGATTTTAACCATTCCTGTGACACTAGTTATAGATTGCGATGCTTCACTTCAGGTTTACAGTATCCCTCTGACCTTCTTATTGACGATGAAACACAGAAATTGCATCGGAAATAAATACAATATCCACAATGCCGACTTATGTACATGAAGACCGACTCTTCGTACCGTCTATGCTTTGAACCATTCCTCTGACACTAGTTATAGATTCCGATGCTTCACTCCAGGTTTACTGTATCCCTTGGACCTTCTTATTGACGATGAAACACAGAAATTGCATCGGAAATAAATACAAAAGGCACAACGCCGACTTACGTACAAGATGACTGGTTCTTCCTACTGTCTATGTTTTGAACCATTCCTGTGACACTAGTTTTGGATTCCGATGCTTCACTTCAGGTTTACTGTATCCATCTGACCTTCTTATTGACGATGAAACACAGAAATTGCATCGGAATGAAATACAAAAGGCACAATGCCGACTTAAGTACAAGAAGACTGACTCTTCCTACTGTCTATGTTTTGAACCATTGCTGTGACACTAGTTATAGATTCCTATGCTTCACTTCAGGTTTACTGTATCCCTCTGACCTTATTGCCGATGAATCACAGAAATTGCATCGGAATTAAATACAAAAGCACAATGCCGAATTAAGGACAAGAAGACTGACACCTCTTACTGACTATGTTTTGAACCATTCCTGTGACACTAGTTATAGATTCCGATGCTTCACTTCAGGTTTACTGTACCCCTCTGACCTTCTTATTGACGATGAAACACAGAAATAGCATCGGAATTAAATACAAAAGGCACAATGCCGACTTAAGTATAAGAAAACAGACTCTTCCCACTGTCTATGTTTTGATCCATTTCTGTGACACTAGTTATAGAGTCCGATGCTTCACTTCAGTTTTACTGTATACCATGGACCTTCATATTGACGATGAATCACAGAAATTGCATCGGAATTAAATACAAAAGGCACACTGCCGACTTAAGTACAAGAAGACTGACTCTTCTTACTGTCTATATTTTGAACCATTCCAGTGACACTAGTTATAGATTCCGATGCATCGCTTCAGGTTTACTGTATCCCTGTGACCTTCTTATTGACGGTGAAGCGGAGAAATTGCATCGGAATTAAATACGAAAGGCACAATGCCCAATTAAGTACAAGAAGACTGACTCTTCTTTCTGACTATGTTTTGAACCATTCCTGTGACACTAGATATAGATTCCGATGCTTCACTTCAGGTTTACTGTATCCCTCTGACCTTCTTATTGACGATGAAACTAAGAAATTGCATCAGTATTAAATAGAAAAGGCACAATGCCGACTGAAGTACAAGAAGACTGACTCTTCTTATTGTCTATGCCTTGAACCAATCCTGTGACACTAGTTGTAGATTCAGATGCTTCACTTCAGGTTTACTGTTTCCCTTGTACTTTCTTATTGACGATGAAACACAGAAATTGCATCGGAATTAATTACAAAAGGCACAATGCCGACTTAAGTACATGAAGACCGACTATTTTTGTTGACAATGATTTGAACCATTCCTGTGACGCTAGTTATAGATTCCGATGTTTCACTGGAGGTTTACAGTAACCCTTGGACCTTCTTATTGACGATGAAACACAGAAATTGCATCGGAAATAAATACAAAAAGCACAATGCCGACTTAAGTACAAGAATACTGACTCATCTTACTGTCTATGTTTTGAACCGTCCCTGTGACACTAGTTATAAATTCCGATGCTTCACTCCAGGTTTACTGTATCCCTTGGACCATCTTATTGACGATGAAACACAGAAATTGCATCGGAATCAAATACAAAAGGCACAATGCCGACTTAAGTACAAGAAGACTGTCTCTTCTTACTGACTATGCTTTGAACCATTCCTGTGACACTAGTTATGGATTTCGAAGCTTCACATCAGTTTTACTGTATCCCTGTGACCTTCTTATTGACGAAGAAACACAGAAATTGCATCGGAATTAAATACAAAAGGCGCAATGGCGACTTAAGTACAAGAAGGCTGACTCTTCCTACTGTCTATGTTTTGAACCATTCTTGTGTCACTAGTTTTAGATTCCGATGCTTCAGTTCAGGTTTACTGTATCCCTCTGACCTTCTTATTGACGATGAAACACAGAAATTGCATCGGAATTAAATACGACAGGCACAATGCACAATTAAGTTCAAGATGACTTACTCTTCTTACTGACTATGCTTTGAATCATTTCTGTGACACTAGTTATAGATTCCGATACTTCACTTCGGGTTTACTGTATCCCTCTAACCTTCTTATTGACGATGAAACATACAAATTGCATGGGAATTAAATATAAAAGGCACAATGCCGATTTAAGGATAAGAAGACTGACTCTTCTTACTGACTTTGTTTTGACCCATTAGTGTGACACTAGTTATAGATTCCGATGCTTCACTTCCGGTTTACTGTATCGCTTGTACCTTCTTATTGACGATGAAACACAGAAATTGCTTCGGAATTAAATACAAAAGGCACAATGCCGACTTAAGTACATGAAGACCGACTCTTCTTATTGACAACGATTTGAACCATTCCTGTGACACTAGTTATAGATTCCGATGCTTCACTTCAGGTATACTGTATCCCTTGGACATTCTTATTGACGATGAAACACAGAAATTGCATCGGAATTAAATATAAAAGGCACAATGCCGACTTAAGGATAAGAAGACTAACTCTTCTTACTGACTTTGTTTTGAACCATTAGTGTGACACTAGTTATAGATTCCGATGCTTTACTTCTGGTTTACTGTATCGCTTGGACCTTCTTATTGACGATGAAACACAGAAATTGCATCGGAATTAAATACAAAAGGCACAATGCCGATTTAAGTACATGAAGACCGACTCTTCCTACTGACTATGATTTGAACCTTTCCTGTGACACTAGTTATAGATTCCGATGCTTCACTTCAGGTTTACTGTATCCCTCTGACATTGTTATTGGCGGTGAATCACAGAAATTGCATCGGAATTCAATACGAAAGGCACAATGCCGAATTAAGTACAAGAAGATTGACTCTTCTTCCTGACTATGTTTTGAACCATTCCTGTGACACTAGTTATAGATTCCGATGCTTCACTTCAGGTTCACTGTATCCCTCTGACCTCCTTATTGACGACGAATCACAGAAATTGCATCGGTATTAAATAGAAAAGGCATAATAACAACTTAAGTTCAAGAAGACTGACTCTTCTTACTGTCTATGTTTTGAACCTATCCTGTGACACTAGTTGTAGATTCCGATGCTTCACTTCAGGTTTACAGTATCCCTTGGACCTTCTTATTGACGATGAAACACAGAAATTGCGTCGGAATTAAATACAAAAATGCACAATGCCGATTTAAGTACATGAAGACCGACTCTTCCTATTGACAATGATTTGAACCATTCCTGTGACATTAGTTATAGATTCCGATGCTTCACTTAAGGTTTACAGTATCTCTTGGACATTCTTATTGACGATGAAACACAGAAATTGAATCGGAATTAAATACAAAAGGCACAATGCTGACTTAAGTACAAGAAAATTGACTCTTCCTGCTGTCTATGATTTGAACCATTCCTGTGACACTAGTTATAGATTCCGATGCTTCACTTAAGGTTTACTGTATCCCTTGGACCTTCTAATTGACGATGAAACACAGAAATTGCATCGCAATTAAATACAAAAGGCACAATGCCGACTCAAGTACATGAAGACCGACTCTTCCTACTGACTATGATTTGAACCATTCCTGTGACACTAGTTATAGATTCCGATGCTTCACTTTAGGTTTACTGTATCCCTTGGACCTTCTTATTGACGATGAAACACAGAAATTGCATCGGAATTAAATACAAAAGGTACAATGCCGACTTAAGTATAAGAAGACTGACTCTTCCTACTGTTTATGTTTTGATCCATTTCTGTGACACTAGTTATAGAGTCCGATGCTTCACTTCAGGTTTACTGTATCCCTTGGACCTTCTTATTGACGATGAATCACAGAAATTGCATCGGAATTAAATACAAAATGCACAATGCCGACTTAAGTACAAGAAGACTGACTCTTCTTACTGTCTATATTTTGAACCATTACTGTGACTCTAGTTATAGATTCCGATGCTTCACTCCAGGTTTACTGTATCCCCTGGACCTTCTTATTGACGATCAAACACAGAAATTGCATCGGAATTAAATACAAAATGCACAATGCCGACTTAAGGACAAGAAGACTGACTTTTCTTACTGTCTATGTTTGAACCATTCCTGTGACACTAGTTATAGATTCTAATGCTTCACTTCAGGTTTACTGTATCCCTCTGACCTTCTTATTGACGGTGAAGCGCAGAAATTGCATCGGAATTAAATACGAAAGGCACAATGCCCAATTAAGTACAAGAAGACTGACTCTTCTTTCTGACTATGTTTTGAACCATTCCTGTGACACTAGTTATAGATTCCGATGCTTCACGTCAGGGTTACTGTATCCCTCTGACCTTCTTATTGACGATGAAACACAGAAATTGCATCAGTATTAAATAGAAAAGGCACAATGCCGACTGAAGTACAAGAAGACTGACTCTTCTTATTGTCTATGCCTTGAACCAATCCTGTGACACTAGTTGTAGATTCAGATGCTTCACTTCAGGTTTACTGTATCCCTTGGACCTTCTTATTGACGATGAAACACTGAAACTGCATCGGAATTAAATACAAAAGGCACAATGCCGACTTAAGTACAAGAAGACTGACTCTTCTTACTGTCTATGTTTTGAACCATTCCTGTGACACTAGTTATAGATTCCGATGCTCACTTCAGGTTTACTGTTTCCCTTGTACTTTCCTATTGACGATGAAACACAGAAATTGCATCGGAATTAAATACAAAAGGCACAATGCCGACTTAAGTACATGAAGACCGACTATTTTTATTGACAATGATTTGAACCATTCCTGTGACACTAGTTATAGATTCCGATGTTTCACTGGAGGTTTACAGTATCCCTTGGACCTTCTTATTGACGATGAAACACAGAAATTGCATCGGATATAAATACAAAAAGCACAATGCCGACTTAAGTACAAGAATACTGACTCATCTTACTGTCTATGTTTTGAACCGTCCCTGTGGCACTAGTTATAGATTCCGATGCTTCACTCCAGGTTTACTGTATCCCTTGGACCATCTTATTGACGATGAAACACAGAAATTGCATCGGAATCAAATACAAAAGGCACAATGCCGACTTAAGTACAAAAAGACTGTCTCTTCTTACTGACTATGATTTGACCCATTCCTGTGACACTAGTTATGGATTTCGAAGCTTCACATCAGGTTTACTGTATCCCTGTGACCTTCTTATTGACGAAGAAACACAGAAATTGCATCGGAATTAAATACAAAAGGCGCAATGGCGACTTAAGTACAAGAAGGCTGACTCTTCCTACTGTCATTGTTTTGAACCATTCCTGTGACACTAGTTTTAGATTCCGATGCTTCACTTCAGGTTTACTGTATCCCTCTGACCTTCTTATTGACGATGAAACACAGAAATAGCATCGGAATTAAATACGACAGGCACAATGCCCAATTAAGTTCCAGATGACTTACTCTTCTTACTGACTATGCTTTGAATCATTTCTGTGACACTAGTTATAGATTCCGATACTTCACTTGGGGTGTACTGTATCCCTCTAACCTTCTTATTGACGATGAAACACACAAATTGCATCGGAATTAAATATAAAAGGCACAATGCCGATTTAAGGATAAGAAGACTGACTCTTCTTACTGACTATGTTTTGACCCATTAGTGTGACACTAGTTATAGATTCCGATGCTTCACTTCCGGTTTACTGTATCGCTTGGACCTTCATATTGACGATGAAACACAGAAATTGCATCGGAATTAAATACAAAAGGCACAATGCCGACTTAAGTACATGAAGACCGACTCTTCTTATTGACAATGATTTGAACCATTCCTGTGACACTAGTTATAGATTCCGATGCTTCACTTCAGGTATACTATATCCCTTGGACATTCTTATTGACGATGAAACACAGAAATTGCATGGGAATTAAATATAAAAGGCACAATGCCGACTTAAGGATAAGAAGACTAACTATTCTTACCGACTTTGTTTTGAACCATTAGTGTGACACTAGTTATAGATTCCGATGCTTTACTTCCGGTTTACTCTATCGCTTGGACCTTCTTATTGACGATGAAACACAGAAATTGCATCGGAATTAAATACAAAAGGCACAATGCCGATTTAAGTACATGAAGACCGACTCTTCCTACTGACTATGATTTGAACCATTCCTGTGACACTAGTTATAGATTCCGATGCTTCACTTACTGTTTACTGTATCCCTTGGACCTTCTTATTGACGATGAAACACAGAAATTGCATCGGAATTAAATACGAAAGGCACAATGCCCAATTAAGTACAAGAAGGCTGACTCTTCTTTCTGACTATGTTTTGAACCATTCCTGTGACACTAGTTATAGATTCCGATGCTTCACTTCAGGTTCACTGTATCCCTCTGACCTTCTTATTGAAGACGAATCACAGAAATTGCATCGGTATTAAATAGAAAAGGCATAATAACAACTTAAGTTCAAGAAGACTGACTCTTCTTACTGTCTATGTTTTGAACCCATCCTGTGACACTAGTTGTAGATTCCGATGCTTCACTTCAGGTTTACTGTATCCCTTGGACCTTCTTATTGACGATGAAACACAGAAATTGCGTCGGAATTAAATACAAAAGGCACAATGCCGACATAAGTACATGAAGACCGACTCTTCTTATTGACGATGATTTGAACCTTTCCTGTGACACTAGTTATAGATTCCGATGCTTCACTTAAGGTTTACAGTATCCCTTGGACATTCTTATTGACGAAGAAACACAGAAATTGCATCGGAATTAAATACAAAAGGCACAATGCCGACTTAAGGACAAGAAGACTGACTCTTCTTACTGAATTTGATTTGAACCATTAGTGTGAAACTATTTGTTGATTCCGATGCTTCACTTCCGGTTTACTGTATCGCTTGCACCTTCTAATTGACGATGAAACACAGAAATTGCATCGGAATTAAATACAAAAGGCACAATGACGACTTAAGTACAAGAAGACTGACTCTTCTTACTGACTATGTTTTGAACCATTCCTGTGACACTAGTTATAGATTCCGATGCTTCACTTCAGGTTTACTGTATACCTTGGACTATCTTATTGACGATGAAACACAGAAATTGCATCGGAATTAAATACAAAAGGCACAATGCTGACTTAAGTACAAGAAAATTGACTCTTCCTGCTGTCTATGATTTGAACCATTCCTGTGACACTAGTTATAGATTCCGATGCTTCACGTAAGGTTTACTGTATCCCTTGGACCTTCTAATTGACGATGAAACACAGAAATTGCATCGCAATTATTACAAAAGGCACAATGCCGACTCAAGTACATGAAGACCGACTCTTCCTACTGACTATGATTTGAACCATTCCTGTGACACTAGTTATAGATTCCGATGCTTCACTTTAGGTTTGCTGTATCCCTTGGACCTTCTTATTGACGATGAAACACAGAAATTGCATCGGAATTAAATTCAAAAGGCACAATGCCGACTTAAGTATAAGAAGACTGACTCTTCCTACTGTCTATGTTTTGATCCATTTCTGTGACACTAGTTATAGAGTCCGATGCTTCACTTCAGGTTTACTGTATCCCTTGGACCTTCTTATTGACGATGAATCACAGAAATTGCATCGGAATTAAATACAAAATGCACAATGCCGACTTAAGTACAAGAAGACTGACTCTTCTTACTGTCTATATTTTGAACCATTACTGTGACTCTAGTTATAGATTCCGATGCTTCACTCCAGGTTTACTGTATCCCCTGGACCATCTTATAGACGATCAAACACAGAAATTGCATCGGAATTAAATACAAAATGCACAATGCCGACTTAAAGACAAGAAGACTGACTTTTCTTACTGTCTATGTTTGAACCATTCCTGTGACACTAGTTATAGATTCCGATGCATCGCTTCAGGTTTACTGTATCCCTTGGACCTTCTTATTGACGATGCAACACAGAAAATGCATCGGAATTAAATTCAAAAGGCACAATGCCGACTGAAGTGCAAGAAGACTGACTCTTCTTACTGACTATGTTTTAAACCATTCCTGTGACACTAGTTATAGATTCCGATGCTTCACTTACTGTTTACTGTATCCCTTGGACCTTCTTATTGACGATGAAACACAGAAATTGCATCGGAATTAAATACGAAAGGCACAATGCCCAATTAAGTACAAGAAGGCTGACTCTTCTTTCTGACTATGTTTGAACCATTCCTGTGACACTAGTTATAGATTCCGATGCTTCACTTCAGGTTTACTGTATCCCTCTGACATTCTTATTGACGATGAAACACAGAAATTGCATCAGTATTAAATAGAAAAATGCACAATGCCGACTGAAGTACGAGAAGACTGACTCTTCTTATTGTCTTTGGCTTGAACCAATCCAGTGACACTAGTTGTAGATTCAGATGCTTCACTTCAGGTTTACTCTATCCCTTGGACCTTCTTATTGACGATGAAACACTGAAACTGCATCGGAATTAAACTCAAAAGGCACAATGCCGACTTAAGTACAAGAAGACTGACTCTTCTTACTGTCTATGTTTTGAACCATTCCTGTGACACTAGTTATAGATTCCGATGCTCACTTCAGGTTTACTGTTTCCCTTGTACTTTCTTATTGACGATGAAACACAGAAATTGCATCGGAATCAAATACAAAAGACACAATGTCGACTTAAGTACATGATGACCGACTATTTTTATTGACAATGATTTGAACCATTCCTGTGACACTAGTTATAGATTCCGATGTTTCACTGGAGGTTTACAGCATCCCTTGGACCTTCTTATTGACGATGAAACACAGAAATTGCATCGGAAATAAATACAAAAAGCACAATGAAGACTTAAGTACAAGAATACTGACTCATCATATTGTCTATGTTTTGAACCGTCCCTGTGACACTAGTTATAGATTCCGATGCTTCACTCCAGGTATACTGTATCCCTTGGACATTCTTATTGACGATGAAACACAGAAATTGCATCGGAATTAAATATAAAAGGCACAATGCCGACTTAAGGATAAGAAGACTAACTTTTCTTACTGACTTTGTTTTGAACCATTAGTGTGACACTAGTTATAGATTCCGATGCTTTACTTCCGGTATACTGTATCGCTTGGACCTTCATATTGACGATGAAACACAAAAATTGCATCGGAATTAAATACAAAAGGCACAATGCCGATTTAAGTACATGAAGACCGACTCTTCCTACTGACTATGATTTGAACCATTCCTGTGACACTAGTTATAGATTCCGATGCTTCACTTCAGGTTTACTGTATCCCTCTGACATTGTTATTGGCGGTGAATCACAGAAATTGCATCGGAATTCAATACGAAAGGCACAATGCCGAATTAAGTACAAGAAGATTGACTCTTCTTCCTGACTATGTTTTGAACCATTCCTGTGACACTAGTTATAGATTCCGATGCTTCACTTCAGGTTCACTGTATCCCTCTGACCTTCTTATTGACGTCGAATCACAGAAATTGCATCGGTATTAAATAGAAAATGCATAATAACAACTTAAATTCAAGAAGACTGACTCTTCTTACTGTCTATGTTTTGAACCTATCCTGTGACACTAGTTGTAGATTCCGATGCTTCACTTCAGGTTTACTGTATCCCTTGGACCTTCTTATTGACGATGAAACACAGAAATTGCGTCGGAATTAAATACAAAAGGCATAATGCCGACATAAGTACATGAAGACCGACTCTTCTTATTGACAATGATTTGAACCATTCCTGTGACACTAGTTATAGATTCCGATGCTTCACTTAAGGTTTACAGTATCTCTTGGACATTCGTATTGACGATGAAACACAGAAATTGCATCGGAATTAAATACAAAAGGCACAATGCCGACTTAAGGACAAGAAGACTGACTCTTCTTACTGAATTTGATTTGAACCATTAGTGTGAAACTATTTGTTGATTCCGATGCTTCACTTCCGGTTTACTGTATCGCTTGCACCTTCTAATTGACGATGAAACACAGAAATTGCATCGGAATTAAATACAAAAGCCACAATGACGACTTAAGTACAAGAAGACTGACTCTTCTTACAGACTATGTTTTAAACCATTCCTGTGACACTAGTTATAGATTCCGATGCTTCACTTCAGGTTTACTGTATACCTTGGACTATCTTATTGACGATGAAACACAGAAATTGCATCGGAATTAAATACAAAAGGCACAATGCTGACTTAAGTACAAGAAAATTGACTCTTCCTGCTGTCTATGATTTGAACCATTCCTGTGACACTAGTTATAGATTCCGATGCTTCACTTAAGGTTTACTGTATCCCTTGGACCTTCTAATTGACGATGAAACACAGAAATTGCATCGCAATTAAATACAAAAGGCACAATGCCGACTCAAGTACATGAAGACCAACTCTTCCTACTGACTATGATTTGAACCATTCCTGTGACACTAGTTATAGATTCCGATGCTTCACTTTAGGTTTACTGTATCCCTTGGACCTTCTTATTGACGATGAAACACAGAAATTGCATCGGAATTAAATACAAAAGGCACAATGCCGACTTAAGTACATGAAGACCGACTATTTTTATTGACAATGATTTGAACCATTCCTGTGACACTAGTTATAGATTCCGATGTTTCACTGGAGGTTTACAGTATCCCTTGGACCTTCTTATTGACGATGAAACACAGAAATTGCATCGGAAATAAATACAAAAAGCACAATGCCGACTTAAGTACAAGAATACTGACTCATCTTACTGTCTATGTTTTGAACCGTCCCTGTGACACTAGTTATAGATTCCGATGCTTCACTCCAGGTTTACTTTATCCCTTGGACCATCTTATTGACGATGAAACACAGAAATTGCATGGGAATCAAATACAAAAGGCACAATGCCGACTTAAGTAAAAGAAGACTGTCTCTTCTTACTGACTATGTTTGAACCATTCCTGTGACACTAGTTATGGATTTCGAAGCTTCACATCAGGTTTACTGTATCCCTGTGACCTTCTTATTGACGAAGAAACACAAAAATTGCATCGGAATTAAATACAAAAGGCGCAATGGCGACTTAAGTACAAGAAGGCTGACTTTTCCTACTGTCTATGTTTTGAACCATTCCTGTGACACTAGTTTTAGATTCCGATGCTTCACTTCAGGTTTACTGTATCCCTCTGACCTTCTTATTGACGATGAAACACAGAAATTGCATCGGAATTAAATACGACAGGCACAATGCCCAATTAAGTTCAAGATGACTTACTCTTCTTACTGACTATGCTTTGAATCATTTCTGTGACACTAGTTATAGATTCCGATACTTCACTTCGGGTTTACTGTATCCCTCTAACCTTCTTATTGACGATGAAACACACAAATTGCATCGGAATCAAATATAAAAGGCACAATGCCGATTTAAGGATAAGAAGACTGACTCTTCTTACTGACTTTGTTTTGACCCATTAGTGTGACACTAGTTATAGATTCCGAAGCTTCACTTCCGGTTTACTGCATCGCTTGGACCTTCTTATTGACGATGAAACACAGAAATTGCATCGGAATTAAATACAAAAGGCACAATGCCGACTTAAGTACATGAAGACCGACTCTTCTTATTGACAATGATTTGAACCATTCCTGTGACACTAGTTATAGATTCCGATGCTTCACTTCAGGTATACTGTATCCCTTGGATATTCTTATTGACGATGAAACACAGAAATTGCATCGGAATTAAATATAAAAGGCACAATGCCGACTTAAGGATAAGAAGACTAACTCTTCTTACTGACTATGCTTTGAACCATTAATGTGACACTAGTTATAGAATCCGATGCTTTACTTCCGGTTTACTGTATCGCTTGGACCTTCTTATTGACGATGAAACACAGAAATTGCATCGGAATTAAATTCAAAAGGCACAATGCCGATTTAAGTACATGAAGACCGACTCTTCCTACTGACTATGATTTGAACCATTCCTGTGACACTAGTTATAGATTCCGATGCTTCACTTCAGGTTTACTGTATCCCTCTGACATTGTTATTGGCGGTGAATCACAGAAATTGCATCGGAATTCAATACGAAAGGCACAATGCCGAATTAAGTACAAGAAGATTGACTCTTCTTCCTGACTATGTTTTGAACCATTCCTGCGACACTAGTTATAGATTCCGATGCTTCACTTCAGGTTCACTGTATCCCTCTGACCTTCTTATTGACGACGAATCACAGAAATTGCATCGGTATTAAATAGAAAAGGCATAATAACAACTTAAATTCAAGAAGACTGACTCTTCTTACTGTCTATGTTTTGAACCTATCCTGTGACACTAGTTGTAGATTCCGATGCTTCACTTCAGGTTTACTGTATCCCTTGGACCTTCTTATTGACGATGAAACACAGAAATTGCGTCGGAATTAAATACAAAAGGCACAATGCCGACATAAGTACATGAAGACCGACTCTTCTTATTGAGAATGATTTGAACCATTCCTGTGACACTAGTTATAGATTCCGATGCTTCACTTAAGGTTTACAGTATCTCTTGGACATTCTTATTGACGATGAAACACAGAAATTGCATCGGAATTAAATACAAAAGGCACAATGCCGACTTAAGGACAAGAAGACTGACTCTTCTTACTGAGTTTGATTTGAATCATTAGTGTGAAACTATTTGTTGATTCCGATGCTTCACTTCCGGTTTACTGTATCGCTTGCACCTTCTAATTGACGATGAAACACAGAAATTGCATCGGAATTAAATACAAAAGGCACAATGACGACTTAAGTACAAGAAGACTGACTCTTCTTACTGACTATGTTTTGAACCATTCCTGTGACACTAGTTATAGATTCCGATGCTTCACTTCAGGTTTACTGTATACCTTGGACTATCTTATTGACGATGAAACACAGAAATTGCATCGGAATTAAATACAAAAGGCACAATGCTGACTTAAGTACAAGAAAATTGACTCTTCCTGCTGTCTATGATTTGAATCATTCCTGTGACACTAGTTATAGATTCCGATGCTTCACTTAAGGTTTACTGTATCCCTTGGACCTTCTAATTGACGATGAAACACAGAAATTGCATCGCAATTAAATACAAAAGGCACAATGCCGACTCAAGTACATGAAGACCGACTCTTCCTACTGACTATGATTTGAACCATTCCTGTGACACTAGTTATAGATTTCGATGCTTCACTTTAGGTTTACTGTATCCCTTGGACCTTCTTATTGACGATGAAACACAGAAATTGCATCGGAATTAAATACAAAAGGCACAATGCCGACTTAAGTACAAGAGGACTGGTTCTTCCAACTGTCTATGTTTTGAACCATTCCTGTGACACTAGTTTTGGATTCCGATGCTGCACTTTAGGTTTACTGTATCCCTCTGACCTTCTTATTGACGATGAAACACAGAAATTGCATCGGAATTAAATACAAAAGGCACAATGCCGACTTAAGTACAAGAAGACTGACTCTTCCTACTGTCTATGTTTTGCACAATTGCTGTGACACTAGTTATAGATTCCGATAATTCACTTCAGGTTTACTGTATCCCTGTGACCTTCTTATTGACGATGAAACACAGAAATTGCATCGTAATTAAATACAAAAGGCACAATGCCTACTTAAGTACAAGAAGACTTACTCTTCTTACTGACTATGATTTAAACCATTCCTGTGACACTAGTTATAGATTCCGATGCTTCACTTCAGGTTTACTGTATACCTTGGACTATCTTATTGACGATGAAACACAGAAATTGCATCGGAAATAAATACAATATCCACAATGCCGACTTATGTACATGAAGACAGACTCTTCGTACTGTCTATGCTTCGAACCATTCCTCTGACACTAGTTATAGATTCCGATGCTTCAGTCCATGTATACTGTATCCCTTGGAACTTCTTATTGACGATGAAACACAGAAATTGCATCGGAATTAAATACAAAAGGCACAATGCCGACTTAAGGACAAGAAGACTGACTCTTCTTACTGACTTTGCTTTGAACCATTCCTGTGACACTAGTTATAGATTCCGATGCTTCACTTCAGGTTTATTGTATCCCTCTGACCTTCTTATTGACGATGAAACACAGAAATTGCATTGGAATTAAATACAAAAGGCACAATGTCGACTTAAGTATATGAAGTCTGACTCTTCTTACCGTCTATGTTTTAAACCATTCCTGTGACACTAGTAATAGATTCCGATGCTTCGCTCCAGGTTTACTGTATCCCTTGAACTTCTTATTGACGATGAAACACAGAAATTGCATCGGAAATAATTACAAAAGGCACAATGCCGAATTACGTACAAGAAGACTGGTTCTTCCTACTGTCTATGTTTTGAACCATTCCTGTGACACTAGTTTTGGATTCCGATGCTTCACTTCAGGTTTACTGTATCCCTTGGACATTCTTATTGACGATGAAACACAAAATTGTATCGGAATTAAATACAAAAGGCACATTGCCGACTTAAGGACAAGAAGACTGACTCTTCTTACTGACTTTGTTTTGAACCATTAGTGTGACACTAGTTATAGATTCCGATGCTTCACTTCAGGTTTCCTGTATCGCTTGGACCGTCTTATTGACGATGAAACACAGAAATTGCATCGGAATTAAATACAAAAGGCACAATGCCGACTTAAGTATAAGAAGACAGACTGTTCCCACTGTCTATGTCTTGATCCATTTCTGTGACACTAGTTATAGAGTCCGATGCTTCACTTCAGGTTTACTGTATCCCTTGGACCTTCTTATTTACGAAGAAACACAGAAAATGCATCGGAATTAAATTCAAAAGGCACAATGCCGACTTAAGGGCAAGAAGACTGACTCTTCTTACTGACTATGATTTAAACCATTCCTGTAACACTAGTTATAGATTCCGATGCTTCACTTCCGGTTTTCTGTATGCGTCTGACCTTCTTATTGACGATGAAACACAGAAATTGCATCGCAATTAAATACAAAGTGCACAATGCCGACTTAAGTACAAGAAGACTGACTCTTCTTAATGTCTATGTTTGAACCATTCCTGTGACACTAGTTATAGATTCCGATGCTTCACTTCAGGTATACTGTATCCCTCTGACCTTCTAATTGACGGTGAAGCACAGAAATTGCATCGGAATTAAATACGAAAGGCACAATGCCCAATTAAGTTCAAGAAGACTATCTCTTCTTACTGACTATGTTTTGAACCATTTCAGTGACACTAGTTATTGATTCCGGTGCTTCACTTGAGGTTTACTGTATCCCTTGGACCATCTTATTGACGAGGAAACACAGAAAATGCATCGGAATTAAATTCAAAAGGCACAATGATGACTTAAGGGCAAGAAGACTGACTCTTCTAACTGTCTATGTTTTGAACCATTCCTGTGACACTAGTTATATATTCCGATGCTTTACTCCAGGTTTACTGTATCCCTTGGACATTCTTATTGACGATGAAACACAGAAATTGCATCGGAATTAAATACAAAAAGCACAATGCCGACTTAAGGACAACAACACTGACTTTTCTTACTGACTATGATTTGAACCATTCCTGTGACACTAGCTATAGATTCCGATGCTTCACTTCAGGGTTACTGTATCCCTGTGACTTTCTTATAGACGATGAAACACAGAAATTGCATAGGAGTTAAATACAAACGGCACAATGCCGACATAAGTACAAGAAGACTGACTCTTCTTACTGACTATGTTTTGAACCATTCCTGTGTCACTAGTTATAGATTCCGATGCTTCACTTCAGGTTTACTGTATACCTTGGACTATCTTATTGACGATGAAACACAGAAATTGCATCGGAATTAAATACAAAAGGCACAATGCTGACTTAAGTACAAGAAAATTGACTCTTCCTGCTGTCTGTGATTTGAACCATTCCTGTGACACTAGTTATAGATTCCGATGCTTCACTTAAGGTTTACTGTATCCCTTGGACCTCCTAATTGACGATGAAACACAGAAATTGCATCGCAATTAAATACAAAAGGCACAATGCCGACTCAAGTACATGAAGACCGACTCTTCCTACTGACTATGATTTGAACCATTCCTGTGACACTAGTTATAGATTCCGATGCTTCACTTTAGGTTTACTGTATCCCTTGGACCTTCTTATTGACGATGAAACACAGAAATTGCATCGGAATTAAATACAAAATGCACAATGCCGACTTAAGTACAAGAGGACTGGTTCTTCCAACTGTCTATGTTTTGAACCATTCCTGTGACACTAGTTTTGGATTCCAATGCTGCACTTTAGGTTTACTGTATCCCTCTGACCTTCTTATTGACGATGAAACACAGAAATTGCATCGGAATTAAATACAAAATGCACAATGCCGACTTAAGTACAAGAAGACTGACTCTTCCTACTGTCTATGTTTTGCACAATTGCTGTGACACTAGTTATAGATTCCGATGCTTCACTTCAGGTTTACTGTATCCCTCTGACCTTATTGCCGATGAATCACAGAAATTGCATCGGAATTAAATACAAAAGGCACAATGCCGACTTAAGGACAAGAAGACTGACTCCGCTTACTGACTATGTTTTGAACCATTCCTGTGACACTAGTTATAGATTCCGATGCTTCACTTCAGGTTTACTGTATCCCTTGGACCTTCTTATTTACGAAGAAACACAGAAAATGCATCGGAATTAAATTCAAAAGGCACAATGCCGACTTAAGAGCAAGAAGACTGACTCTTCTTACTGACTATGTTTTAAACCATTCCTGTAACACTAGTTATAGATTCCGATGCTTCACTTCCGGTTTTCTGTATGCGTCTGACCTTCTTATTGACGATGAAACACAGAAATTGCATCGCAATTAAATACAAAGGGCACAATGCCGACTTAAGTACAAGAAGACTGACTCTTCTTAATGTCTATGTTTGAACCATTCCTGTGACACTAGTTATAGATTCCGATGCTTCACTTCAGGTATACTGTATCCCTCTGACCTTCTAATTGACGGTGAAGCACAGAAATTGCATCGGAATTAAATACGGAAGGCACAATGCCCAATTAAGTTCAAGAAGACTATCTCTTCTTACTGACTACGTTTTGAACCATTTCAGTGACACTAGTTATTGATTCCTATACTTCACTTCGGGTTTACTGTATCCCTCTGACCTTCTTGTTGACGATGAAACACAGAAATTGCATCGCAATTAAATACAAAAGGCACAATGCCGACTTAAGTACAAGAACACACACTTCCCATTGTCTATGTTTTGAACCATTCCTGTGACACCAGTTATAGATTCCGATGCTTCACTTCAGGTTTACTGTATCCCTTCTACTTTCTTATTGACGATGAAACACAGAAATTGCATCGGAATTAAATACAAAAGGCACAATGCCGACTTAAGTACATGAAGACCGACCCTACTTATTGACAATGATTTGAACCATTCCTGTGACACTAGTTATTGATTCCGGTGCTTCACTCGAGGTTTACTGTATCCCTTGGACCATCTTATTGACGATGAAACACAGAAAATGCATCGGAATTAAATTCAAAAGGCACAATGATGACTTAAGGGCAAGAAGACTGACTCTTCTAACTGTCTATGTTTTGAACCATTCCTGTGACACTAGTTATATATTCCGATGCTTTACTCCAGGTTTACTGTATCCCTTGGACATTCTTATTGACGATGAAACAC
Source organism: Schistocerca piceifrons (assembly GCF_021461385.2). Classification (NCBI taxonomy): domain Eukaryota; kingdom Metazoa; phylum Arthropoda; class Insecta; order Orthoptera; family Acrididae; genus Schistocerca; species Schistocerca piceifrons. The sequence continues at coordinate 58,382 of NW_025728043.1, forward strand.
AGAAATTGCATCGGAATTAAATACAAAAAGCACAATGCCGACTTAAGGACAAGAAGACTGACTTTTCTTTCTGACTATGATTTGAACCATTCCTGTGACACTAGCTATAGATTCCGATGCTTCACTTCAGGGTTACTGTATCCCTGTGACTTTCTTATAGACGATGAAGCACAGAAATTGCATAGGAGTTAAATACAAACGGCACAATGCCGACTTAAGTACAAGAAGACTGACTCTTCTTACTGACTATGTTTTGAACCATTCCTGTGACACTAGTTATAGATTCCGATGCTTCACTTCAGGTTTACTGTATACCTTGGACTATCTTATTGACGATGAAACACAGAAATTGCATCGGAATTAAATACAAAAGGCACAATGCTGACTTAAGTACAAGAAAATTGACTCTTCCTGCTGTCTATGATTTGAACCATTCCTGTGACACTAGTTATAGATTCCGATGCTTCACTTAAGGTTTACTGTATCCCTTGGACCTTCTAATTGACGATGAAACACAGAAATTGCATCGCAATTAAATACAAAAGGCACAATGCCGACTCAAGTACATGAAGACCGACTCTTCCAACTGACTATGATTTGAACCATTCCTGTGACACTAGTTATAGATTCCGATGCTTCACTTTAGGTTTACTGTATCCCTTGGACCTTCTTATTGACGATGAAACACAGAAATTGCATCGGAATTAAATACAAAAGGCACAATGCCGACTTAAGTACAAGTGGACTGGTTATTCCAACTGTCTATGTTTTGAACCATTCCTGTGACACTAGTTTTGGATTCCGATGCTGCACTTTAGGTTTACTGTATCCCTCTGACCTTCTTATTGACGATGAAACACAGAAATTGCATCGGAATTAAATACAAAAGGCACAATGCCGACTTAAGTACAAGAAGACTGACTCTTCCTACTGTCTATGTTTTGCACAATTGCTGTGACACTAGTTATAGATTCCGAAAATTCACTTCAGGTTTACTGTATCCCTGTGACCTTCTTATTGACGATGAAACACAGAAATTGCATCGGAATTAAATACAAAAGGCACAATGCCTACTTAAGTACAAGAAGACTTACTCTTCTTACTGACTATGATTTAAACCATTCCTGTGACACTAGTTATAGATTGCGATGCTTCACTTCAGGTTTACAGTATCCCTCTGACCTTCTTATTGACGATGAAACACAGAAATTGCATCGGAAATAAATACAATATCCACAATGCCGACTTATGTACATGAAGACAGACTCTTCGTACTGTCTATGCTTCGAACCATTCCTCTGACACTAGTTATAGATTCCGATGCTACAGTCCATGTATACTGTATCCCTTGGAACTTCTTATTGACGATGAAACACAGAAATTGCATCGGAATTAAATACAAAAGGCACAATGCCGACTTAAGGACAAGAAGACTGACTCTTCTTACTGACTTTGCTTTGAACCATTCCTGTGACACTAGTTATAGATTCCGATGCTTCACTTCAGGTTTATTGTATCCCTCTGACCTTCTTATTGACGATGAAACACAGAAATTGCATTGGAATTAAATACAAAAGGCACAATGTCGACTTAAGTACATGAAGTCTGACTCTTCTTACCGTCTATGTTTTAAACCATTCCTGTGACACTAGTAATAGATTCCGATGCTTCGCTCCAGGTTTACTGTATCGATTGAACTTCTTATTGACGATGAAACACAGAAATTGCATCGGAAATAATTACAAAAGGCACAATGCCGAATTACGTACAAGAAGACTGGTTCTTCCTACTGTCTATGCTTTGAACCATTCCTGTGACACTAGTTTTGGATTCCCATGCTTCACTTCGGGTTTACTGTATCCCTCTGACCTTCTTGTTGACGATGAAACACAGAAATTGCATCGCAATTAAATACAAAAGGCACAATGCCGACTTAAGTACAAGAACACACACTTCCCATTGTCTATGTTTTGAACCATTCATTTGACACCAGTTATAGATTCCGATGCTTCACTTCAGGTTTACTGTATCCCTTCTACTTATTTATTGGCGATGAAACACAGAAATTGCATCGGAATTAAATACAAAAGGCACAATGCCGACTTAAGTACATGAAGACCGACTCTACTTATTGACAATGATTTGAACCATTCCTGTGACACTAGTTATTGATTCCGGTGCTTCACTTGAGGTTTACTGTATCCCTTGGACCATCTTATTGACGATGAAACACAGAAAATGCATCGGAATTAAATTCAAAGGGCACAATGTTGACTTAAGGGCAAGAAGACTGACTCTTCTAACTGTCTATGTTTTGAACCATTCCTGTGACACTAGTTATATATTCCGATGCTTTACTCCAGGTTTACTGTATCCCTTGGACATTCTTATTGACGATGAAACACAGAAATTGCATCGGAATTAAATACAAAAAGCACAATGCCGACTTAATGACAAGAAGACTGACTCTTCTTACTGACTATGATTTGAACCATTCCTGTGACACTAGCTATAGATTCCGATGCTTCACTTCAGGGTTACTGTATCCCTGTGACTTTCTTATAGACGATGATACACAGAAATTGCATAGGAGTTAAATACAAACGGCACAATGCCGACTTAAGTACAAGAAGACTGACTCTTCTTACTGTCTATGATTTGAACCATTCCATTGACACTAGTTATAGATTCCGATGCTTCACTCCAGGTTTAGTGAATCCCTTGGACCTTGTTATTCACGATGAAACACAGAAATTGCATCGGAATTAAATAGAAAAGGCACAATGCCGACTTAAGTACAAGAAGACTGACTCTTCTTACTATGTGTAGAACCATTCCAGTGACACTAGTTATAGATTCAGATGCCTCACTTCAGGTTTACTGTATCCGTTGGACATACTTATTGACGATGAAACACAGCAATTGCATCGGAATTAAATACAAAAGGCAAAGTGACGACTTAAGTACACGAAGACTGACTCTTTTTACTGTCTATGCTTCGAACCATTCCTGTGACACTAGTTATAGATTCCGATGCTTCACTCCAGGTATACTGTATCTCTTGGAGCCTCTTATTGACGATGAAACACGGAAATTGCATGGGAATTAAATACAAAGGGCACAATGCCGATTTAAGGACAAGAAGAATGAATCTTCTTACTGATTTGTTTTGAACCATTCCTGTGACACTAGTTATTGATTCCGATGCTACACTCCAGGTTTACTGTATCCCTTGGACCTTCTTATTGACGTTGAAACACAGAAATTGCATCGGAATTAAATAGAAAAGGCACAATGCCAACATAAGTACAAGAAGACTGACTCTTCTTACTGACTATGTTTTGAACCATTCCTGTGAAACTAGTTATGGATTCCGATGCTTCACTTCAGGTTTACTGTATACCGTGGACCTTCTTATTGACGATGAAACACAGAAATAGCATCGGAATTAAATACAAAAGGCACAATGATGACTTACGTAAAAGAAGACTGGTTCTTCCTACTGTCTATGTTTTGAACCGTTCCCGTGACACTAGTTTTGGATTCCGATGCTTCACTTCAGGTTTACTGTATCCCTCTGACCTTCTTATTGACGATGAAACACAGAAATTGCATCGGAATTAAATACAAAAGGCACAATGCCGACTTAAGTACAAGAAGACTGACTCTTCCTACTGTCTAAGTTTTGAACCATTGCTGTGACACTAGTTATAGATTCCGATGCTTCACTTCAGGTTTACTGTATCCCTCTGAACATATTGCCGACGAAACACAGAAATTGCATCGGAATTAAATACAAAAGGCACAATGCCGACTTAAGGACAAGAGGACTGACTCTTCTTACTGACGATGGTTTGAACCATTCACGTGGCACTAGTTATAGATTCCGATGTTTCACTCCAGGTATCCTGTATCCCTTGGAACTTCTTATTGACGATGAAACACAGAAATTACATCGGAATTAAATACAAAAGGCACAATGCCGACTTAAGGACAAGTAGACTGACTCTTCTTACTGACATTGTTTAGAAATATTCCTGTGACACTAGTTACAGATTCCGATGCTTCACTTCAGGTTTATTGTATGCCTCTGACCTTCTGATTGACGATGAAACACAGAAATTGCATCGGAATTAAATACAAACGGCACAATGCCGACTTAAGTACAAGAAGACTGACTCTTCTTACTGACTATGGTTTGAACCATTCACGTGACACAAGTTATAGATTCCGATGCTTCACTTCAGGTTCACTGTATCCCTCTGACCTTCTTATTGACGATATAACACAGAAATTGCATCGGAATTAAATACAAAAGCCACAATGCCGACTTATGTACATGAAGACTGCCTCTTCTTACTGTCTATGCTTTGGACCATTCCTGTGACACTAGTTATAGATTCCGATGCTTCACTCCACGTATACCGTATCCCTTGGAGCTTCTTATTGACGATGAAACACAGAAATTGCATCGCAATTAAATACAAAAGGCACAATGCCGACTTAAGTACAAGAAGACTGACTTTTCTTACTGACTTTGTTTTGAAATATTCCTGTGACACTAGTTATAGATTCCGATGCTTCACTTCAGGTTTATTGTATCCCACTGACCTTCTTATTGACGATGAATCACAGAAATTGCATCGGAATTAAATGCAAAAGGCACAATGCCGACTTAAGTACAAGAAGACTGATTCTTCTTACTGTCTATATTTTGAACCATTCCAGTGACACTACTTAAAGATTCCGATGCTTCACTTCAGGTTTACTGTATCCCTTGGACCTTCTAATTGACGATGAAACACAGAAATTGCATCGGAATTAAATGCAAAAGTCACAATGCCGACTTAAGGACAAGAAGACTGACTCTTCTTGCTGACTATGATTTGAACCATTCCTGTGACACTAGTTATAGATTCCGATGCTTCTCATCCGGTTTACTGTATCCCTCTGACCTACTTATTGACAATGAAACACAGAAATTACATCGGAATTAAATAGAAAAGGCACAATGCCGACTTAAGTACTAGAATACTGACTCTTCTTACTGACTATGTTTTAACCATTCCTGTGAAACTAGTTATAGATTCCGATGCTGTACTTCAGGTTTACTGTATACCTTGGACCTTCTTATTGACGATGAGACACAGAAATTGCATCGGAATTAAATACAAAAGGCACAATGCCGACTTAAGGACAGGAGGACTGACTCTTCTTACTGACTATGGTTTGAACCATTCACGTGACACTAGTTATAGATTCCGATGCTGCACTTCAGGTTCACTGTATCCCTCTGACCTTCTTATTGACGATATAACACAGAAATTGCATCGGAATTAAATACAAAAGCCACAATGCCGACTTATGTACATGAAGACTGACTCTTCGTACTGTCTATGCTTTGGACCATTCCTGTGACACTAGTTATAGATTCCGATGCTTCACTCCACGTATACTGTATCCCTTGGAGCTTCTTATTGACGATGAATCACAGAAATTGCATCGGAATTAAATACAGAAGGCACAATGCCGACTTAAGTACAAGAAGACTGACTCTTCTTACTGACTTTGTTTTGAAATATTTCTGTGACACTAGTTATAGATTCCGATGGTTCACTTCAGGTTTATTGTATCCCACTGACCTTCTTATTGACGATGAATCACAGAAATTGCATCGGAATTAAATACAAAAGGCACAATGCCGACTTAAGTACAAGAAAACTGACTCTTCTTACTGTCTATATTTTGAACCATTCCAGTGACACTAGTTATAGATTCCGATGCTTCACTTCAGGTTTACTGTATCCCTTGGACCTTCTAATTGACGATGAAACACAGAAATTGCATGGGAATTAAATACAAAAGGCACAATGCCGATTTAAGGACAAGAAGAAAGACTCTTCTTACTGAGTATGCTTTGAACCATTCCTGTGACACTAGTTATAGATTCCGATGCTACACTTCAGGTTTACTGTATACCTTGGACCTTCTTATTGACGATGAAACACAGAAAAGGCACCGGAATTAAAAACAAAATTCACAATGCCAGCTTACGTACAAGAAGCCTGGTTCTTACTACTGTCTATGTTTTGAACCATTCCTGTGACACTAGTTTTGAATTCCGATGCTTCACTTCAGGTTTACTGTATCCCTCTGACCTTCTTATGAACGATGAAACACAGAAATTGCATCGGAATTAAATACAAAAGGCAAAATGCCGACTTAAGGACAAGAGAACTGACTCTTCTTACTGACTATGGTTTGAACCATTCACGTGACACTAGATATAGATTCCGATGCTTCACTTCAGGTTTACTGCATCCCTCTGACTTTCATATTGACGATGATACACAGAAATTGCATCGGAATTAAATACAAAAGCCACAATGCCGGCTTATGTACATGAAGACTGACTCTTCGTACTGTCTATGCTTTGGACCATTCCTGTGACACTAGTTATAGATTCCGATGCTTCACTCCTCGTATACTGTATCCCTTGGAGCTTCTTATTGACGATGAAACACAGAAATTGCATCGGAATTAAATACAAAAGGCACAATGCCGACTTAAGGACAAGAAGACTGACTCTTCTTACTGACTTTGTTTGAAATATTCCAGTGACACTAGTTATAGATTCCGATGCTTGACTTCAGGTTTATTGTATCCCACTGACCTTTGTATTGACGATGAAACACAGAAATTGCATTGGAATTAAATACAAAAAGCACAATGTCGACTTAAGTACAATAAGCCTAACTCTTCTTACCGTCTATGTTTTGAACCATCCCTGTGACACTAGTTATAGATTCCGATGCTTCACTCCAGGTTTACTGTATCCCTTGGAACTTCTTATTGACGATGAAACACAGAAATTGCATCGGAATTAAATACAAAAGGCACAATGCCGACTTAAGTACAAGAAGACCGACTCTTCTTACTGTCTATATTTTGAATTATTCCAGTGACACTAGTTAAAGATTCCGATGCTTCACTTCAGGTTTACTGTATCCCTTGGACCTTCTAATTGACGATGAAACACAGAAATTGCATCAGAATTAAATACAAAAGGCACAATGCCGACTTAAGGACAAGAAGACTGACTCTTTTTACTGACTATGATTTGAACCAGTCCTGTGACACTTCTTATAGATTCCGATGCTTCACATCCGGTTTACTGAATCCCTCTGACCTTCTTATTGACGATGAAACACAGAAATTGCATCGGAATTAAATAGAAAAGGCACAATGCCGACTTAAGTACAAAAAGACTGACTCTTCTTACTGTCTATGTTTTGAACCATTCCTTTGACACTAGTTTTGGATTCCGATGCTTCACTTCAGGTTTACTGTATCCCTCTGACCTTCTTATTGACGATGAAACACAGAAATTCCATCGGAATTAAATACAAAAGGCACAATGCCGACTTAAGTACAAGAAGACTGACTCTTCCTACTGTCTATGTTTTGAACCATTGCTGTGACACTAGTTATAGATTCCGATGCTTCACTTCAGGTGTACTGTATCCCTCTGACCAAATTGCACACGAAACCCAGAAATTGCATTGGAATTAAGTACAAAAGGCACAATGCCGACTTAAGGACAAGAGGACTGAATCTTCTTACTGACTATGGTTTGAACCATTCACGTGACACTAGTTATAGATTCCAATGCTTCACTTCAGGTTTTTTGTATCTATCTGACCTTTGTATTGACGATGAAACACAGAAATTGCATTGGAATTAAATACAAAAAGCACAATGTCGACTTAAGTACAATAAGCCTAACTCTTCTTACCGTCTATGTTTTGAACCATCCCTGTGACACTAGTTATAGATTCCGATGCTTCACTCCAGGTTTACTGTATCCCTTGGAACTTCTTATTGACGATGAAACACAGAAATTGCATCGGAATTAAATACAAAAGGCACAATGCCGACTTAAGGACAAGAAGACTGACTCTTCTTACTGTCTATGCTTTGAACCATTCCTGTGACACTAGTTATAGATTCCGATGCTTCACTTCAGGTTTACTGTATCCCCCTGACCTTCTGATTGACAATGAAATACAGAAATTGCATCAGAATTAAATACAAAAGCCACAATGCCGACTTATGTACATGAATACTGACTCTTCGTACTGTGTATGTTTTGAACCATTCCTGTGACACTAGTTATAGATTCCGATGCTTCATTTCAGGTTTACTGATTCCCTTGGACCTTCTTATTGACGATGAAACACAGAAATTGCATCGGAATTAAATACAAAAGGCAGAATGCCGACTTAAGGACAAGAAGACTGACTCTTCTTACTGACTATGTTTTGAACCATTCCTGTGACACTAGTTATAGATTCCGATGCTTCACATCCGGTTTACTGTATCCCTCTGACCTTCTTATTGACTATGAAACACAGAAATTGCATCGCAATTAAATACAAAAGGCACAATGCCGACTTGAGTACAAGAAGACTGACTCTTCTTACAGTCTATGTTTGATCCATTCCTGTGACACTAGTTATAGATTCCGATGCTTCACTTGAGGTTTACTGTATCCCTTGGTCCTTCGTATTGACGATGAAACACAGAAATTGCATCGGAATTAAATACAAAAGCACAATGCCGACTTAAGTATATGAAGACTGACTCTTCCTACTGTCTATGTTTGAACCATTCCTGTGACACTAGTTTTGGATTCCGAAGCTTCACTTCAGGTTTACTGTATCCCTCTGACCTTCTTATTGACGATGAGACACAGAAATTGCATCGGAATTAAATACAAAAGGCACAATGCCGACTTAAGTACAAGAACACTGACTCTTCCTACTGTCCATGTTTTGAACCATTCCTGTGACAACAGTCATAGATTCCGATGCTTCACTTCAGGTTTACTGTATCCCTTGTACTTTTTTATTGACGATGAAACACAGAAATTGCATCGGAATTAAATACAAAAGGCACAACGCCGACTTATGTACATGAAGACCGACTCTTCTTATTGACAATGATTTGAACCATTCCTGTGACACTAGTTATTGATTCCGATGCTTCACTTCAAGTTTACTGAATCCCTTGGACCATCTTATTGACGATGAAACACAAAATTGTATCGGAACTAAATACAAAAGGCACAATGCCGACTTAAGGACAAGAAGACTGACTCTTCTTACTGACTTTGTTTGGAACCATTAGTGTGACACAAGTTATAGATTCCGATGCTTCACTTCTGGTTTACTGTGTCGCTTGTACTTTCTTATTGACGATGAAACACAGAAATTGCATCGGAATTAAATACAAAAGGCACAATGCCGACTTAAGTACATGAAGACCGACTCTTCTTATTGACAATGATATGAACCATTCCTGTGACACTAGTTATTGATTCCGTTGCTTCACTTCAGGTTTACTGTATCCCTTGAACATTCTTATTGACGATGAATCACAAAATTGTATCGGAACTAAATACAAAAGGCACAATGCCGAATTAATGACAAGAAGACTGACTCTTCTTACTGACTTTGTTCTGAACCATTAGTGTGACACAAGTTATAGATTCCGATGCTTCACTTCTGGTTAACTGTATCGCTTGGCCCTTCTTATTGACGATGAAACACAGATATTGCATCGGAACTAAATACAAAAGGCACAATGCCGACTTAAGTACATGAAGACCGACTTTTCCTACTGACTAAGTTTTGAAGCATTCCTGTGACACTAGTTATAGATTCCGATGCTTCACTTGAGGTTTACTGCATCCCTCTGACCTTCATTTTGACGAAGAAACACAGAAATTGCATCGGAATTAAATACAAAAGCCACAATGCCGACTTATGTACATGAAGACTGACTCTTCGTACTGTCTATGCTTTGAACCATTCCTGTGACACTAGTTATAAATTCCGATGTTTCACTCCAGGTATACTGTATCCCTTGGAACTTCTTATTGACGATGAAACATAAATTACATCTGTATTAGATACAAAAGGCACAATGCCGACTTAAGGACAAGAAGACTGGCTCTTCTTACTGACTTTGTTTTGAAATATTCCTGTGACACTAGTTATAGATTCCGATGCTTCATTTCAATTTTATTGTATCCCTCTGACCTTCTGATTGACGATGAAACACAGAAATTGCATTGGAATTAAATACAAAAGGCACAATGTCGACTTAAGTACAAGAAGTCTGACTGTTCCTACTGTCTATGGTTTGATCCATTTCTGTGACACTAGTTATAGAGTCCGATGCTTCACTTCAGGTGTACTGTATCCTTTGGACCTTTTTATTGACGATGAATCACAGAAATTGCATCGGAATTAAATACAAAAGGCACAATGCCGACTTAAGTACAAGAAGACTGACTCTTCTTACAGTCTATACTTTGAACCATTCCAGTGACACTAGATAAAGTTTCCGATTCTTCACTTCAGGTTTACTGTATCCCTTGGACCATCTACTTGACGATGAAACACAGAAATTGCATCGGAATTAAATACAAAAGGCACAATGCCGACATAAGGACAAGAAGACTGACTCTTCTTTCTGACTATGATATGAACGATTCCTGTGACAATAGTTATAGATTCCGATGCTTCACTTCCGGTATACTGTATCCCTCTGACCTTCTTATTGACGATGAAACACAGAAATTGCATCGAAATTAAATAGAAAAGCACAATGCCGACTTAAGTACAAGAAGACTGAATCTTCTTACTGACTATGTTTTGAACCATTCCTGTGAAACTAGTTATAGAGTCCGATGCTTCACTCCACGTATACTGTATCCCTTGGAGCTTCTTATTGACGATGAAACACAGAAATTGCATCGGAATTAAATGCAAAATGCACAATGCCGACTTAAGGACAAGAAGACTGACTCTTCTTACTGACTTTGTTTGAAATATTCCTGTGACACTAGTTATAGATTCCGATGCTTCACTTCAGGTTTATTGTATCCCACTGACCTTCTTATTGACGATGATACACAGAAATTGCATTGGAATTAAATACAAAAGGCACAATGTCGACTTAAGTACAAGAAGTCTGACTCTTCTTGCCGTCTATGTTTTGAAACATTCCTGTGACACTAGTTACAGATTCCGATGCTTCACTCCAGGTTTACTGTATCCCTTGGACCTTCTTATTGCCGATGAAACACAGAAATTGCATCGGAATTAAATAAAAAAGTGCACAATGCCGACTTACGTACAAGAAGACTGTTCTTCCTACTGTCTATGTTTTGAACCATTCCTGTGACACTAGTTTTGGAGTTCGATGCTTCCCTTCAGGTTTACTGTATCCCTCTGACCTTCTTATCGACGATGAAACACAGAAATTGCATCGGAATTAAATACAAAAGGCACAATGCCGACTTAAGTACAAGAAGACTGACTCCTCATACTGTCTATGGTTTGAACCATTGCTGTGACACTAGTTATAGATTCCGATGCTTCACTTCAGGTTTACTGTATCCCTCTGACCTTATTGTCGATGAAACACAGAAATAGCATCGGAATGAAATACAAAAGGCACAATGCCGACTTAAGGACAAGAAGACTGACTCTTCTTACTGACTATGTTTCGAACCAATCCTGTGACACTAGTTATAGATTCCGATGCTTCACTTCAGGTTTACTGTATCCCTCTGACCTTCTGATTGACGATGAAACACAGAAATTGCATCAGAATTAAATACAAAAGCCACAATGCCGACTTATGTACATGAAGACTGACTCTTCGTACTGTCTATGTTTTGAACCATTCCTGTGAGACTAGTTATAGATTCCGATGCTTCACTTCAGGTTTACTGTTTCCCTTTTACCTTCTTATTGACGATGGAACACAGAAATTGCATCGGAATTAAATACAAAAGGCACAATGCCGACTTAAGTATAAGACGACTGCCTCTTCCTACTATCTATGGTTTGATCCATTTCTGTGACACTAGTTATAGAGCCCGATGCTTCACTTCAGGTTTACTGTATCCTTTGGACCTTCTTATTGACGATGAATCACAGAAATTGCATCGGAATTAAATACAAAAGGCACAATGCCGAGTTAAGTACAAGAAGACCGACTCTTCTTACTGTCTATATTTTGAATTATTCCAGTGACACTAGTTAAAGATTCCGATGCTTCACTTCAGGTTTACTGTATCCCTTGGACCTTCTAATTGACGGTGAAACACAGAAATTGCATCGAAATTAAATACCAAAGGCACAATGCCGACTTAAGGACAAGAAGACTGACTCTTCTTACTGACTATGATTTGAACCATTCCTGTGACACTAGTTATAGATTCCGATGCTTCACATCCGGTTTACTGTATCCCTCTGACCTTCTTATTGACGATGAAACACAGAAATTGCATCGGAATTAAATAGAAAAGGCACAATGCCTACTTAAGTACAAGAAGACTGACTCTTCTTACTGACTATGTTTTGAACCATTCCTGTGAAAGTAGTTATAGATTCCGATGCTTTACTTCAGGTTTACTGTATACCTTGGACCTTCTTATTGACGATGAAACACAGAAATTGCTTCGGAATTAAATACAACAGGCACAATGCCGACTAACGTACAAGAAGACTGGTTCTTCCTACTGTCTATGTATTGAACCATTCCTTTGACACTAGTTTTGGATTCCGATGCTTCACTTCAGGTTTACTGTATCCCTCTGACCTTCTTATTGACGATGAAACACAGAAATTGCATCGGAATTAAATACAAATAGCACAATGCCGACTTAAGTACAAGAAGACTGACTCTTCCTACTGTCTATGTTTTGAACCATTGCTGTGACACTAGTTATAGATTCCGATGCTTCACTTCAGGCTTACAGTATCCCGTGGACCTTCTTATTGTCGATGGAACACTGAATTTGCATCGGAATTAAATACAAACGGCACAATGCCGACTTAAGGACAAGAGGACTGACTCGTCTTACTAACTATGGTTTGAATAATTCACGTGACACTAGTTATAGATTCCGATGCTTCACTTCAGGTTCACTGTATCCCTCTGACACTGTTATTGACGATGAAACACAGAAATTGCATTGGAATTAAATACAAAAGGCACAATGTCGACTTAAGTACAATAAGTCTGACTCTTCTTACCGTCTATGTTTTGAACCATTCCTGTGTCACTAGTTATAGATTCCGATGCTTCACTCCAGGTTTACTGTATCCCTCTGACCTACTGATTGACGATGAAACACAGAAATGCTTCGGAATTAAATACAAAATCCACAATGCCGACTTATGTACATGAATACTGACTCTTCGTACTGTGTATGTTTTGAACCATTCCTGTGACACTAGTTATAGATTCCGATGCTTCACTTGAGGTTTACTGTATCCCTTGGACCTTCGTATTGACGATGAAACACAGAAATTGCATCGGAATTAAATACAAAAGGCACAATGCCGACTTAAGTACATGAAGACTGACTCTTCTTATTGTCTATGTTTTGAACCATTCCTGTGACACTAGTTATAGATTCCGATGCTTTACTCCAAGCTTACTGTATCCCTTGGACCATCTTATTGACGATGAAACACAGAAATTGCATCGGAATTAAATACAAAAGGCACAATGCCGACTAACGTACAAGAAGACTGGTTCTTCCTACTGTCTGTGTTTTGAACCATTCCTGTGACACTAGTTTTGGATTCCGAAGGTTCACTTCAGGTTTACTGTATCCCTCTGACCTTCTTATTGACGATGAAACACAGAAATTGCATCGGAATTAAAAAAAAAATCACAATGCCGACATAAGTACAAGAAGACTGACTCTTCCTACTGTCTATGTTTTGAATCATTGCTGTGACACTAGTTATAGATTCCAATGCTTCACTTCAGGTTCACTGTATCCCTCTGACCATATTGCCGACGAAACACAGAAATTGCATCGGAATTAAATACAAAAGGCACAATGCCGACTTAAGGACAAGAGGACTGACTCTTCTTACTGACTATGGTTTGAACCATTCACGTGACACTAGTTATAGATTCCGATGCTTCACTCCACGTATACTGTATCCCTTGGAGCTTCTTATTCACGATGAAACACGGAAAGTGCATCTTAATTAAATACAAAAGGCACAATGCCGACTTAAGGACAAGAAGACTGACTCTTCTTACCGTCTATGTTTTGAACCATTCCTGTGACACTAGTTATAGATTCCGATGCTTCACTCCAGGTTTACTGTATCCCTCCGACCTACTGATTGACGATGAAACATAGAAATTGCATCGGAATTAAATACAAAATCCACAATGCCGACTTATGTACATGAATACTGACTCTTCGTACTGTGTATGCTTTGAACCATTCCTGTGACACTAGTTACAGATTCCGATGCTTCACTTCAGGTTTACTGTTTCCCTTGGACCTTCTTATTGACCATGAAACACAGAAATTGAATCGGAATTAAATACAAAAGGCACAATGCCGACATAAGTATAAGAAGACTGACTCTTCCTACTATCTATGGTTTGATCCATTTCTGTGACACTAGTTATAGAGTCCGATCCTTCACTTCAGGTATACTGTATCCTTTGGACCTTCTTATTGACGATGAATCACAGAAATTGCATCGGAATTAAATACAAAAGGCACAATGCCGACTTAAGTACAAGAAGACTGACTCTTCTTACTGTCTATATTTTGAACCATTCCAGTGACACTAGTTATAGATTCCGATGCTTCACTTCAGGTTTATTGTATCCCTCTGACCTTCTGATTGACGATGAAACACAGAAATTGCGTTGGAATTAAATACAAAAGGCACAATGTAGACTTAAGTACAAGAAGTCTGACTCTTCCTACTGTCTATGGTTTGATCCATTTCTGTGACACTAGTTATAGAGTCCGATGCTTCACTTCGGGTTTACTGTATCTTTTGGACCTTCTTATTGACGATGAATCACAGAAATTGCATCGGAATTCAATACAAAATGCACAATGCCGACTTAAGTACAAGAAGACCGACTCTTCTTACTGTCTATATTTTGAATTATTCCAGTGACACTAGTTAAAGATTCCGATGCTTTACTTCAGGTTTACTGTCTCCCTTGGACCTTCTAATTGACGATGAAACACAGAAATTGCATCGGAATTAAATACAAAAGGCACAATGCCGACTTAAGGACAAGAAGACTGGTTCTTCCTACTGTCTATGCTTTGAACCATTCCTTTGACACTAGTTTTGGATTCCGATGCTTCACTTCAGGTTTACTGTATCCCTCTGACCTTCTTATTGACGATGAAACACAGAAATTGCATCGGAATTAAATACAAAAGGCATAATGCCGACTTAAGTACAAGATGACTGACTCTTCCTACTTTCTATGTTTTGAACCATTGCTGTGACACTAGTTATAGATTCCGATGCTTCACTTCAGGTTTACTGCATCCCTCTGACCAAATTGCCGACGAAACACATAAATTGCATTGGAATTAAATACAAAAGGCACAATGCCGACTTAAGGACAAGACGACTGACTCTACTTACTGACTATGGTTTGAACCATTCACGTGACACTAGTCAGAGATTCCGATGCTTCACTTCAGGTTTACTGTATCCCTCTGACCTTCTTATTGACGATGAAGCACAGCAATTGCATCGGAATTAAATACAAAAGGCAAAATGCCGACTTAAGGACAAGAAGACTGACTCCTCTTACTGACGTTGTTTTGAACCATTCCTGTGACACTAGTTATAGATTCCGATGCTTCACTCCAGGTTTACTGTATCCCTTGGACCTTCTTATTGACAATGAAACACAGAAATTGCATCGGAATTAAATACAAAATCCACAATGCCGAATTATGTACATGAAGACTGACTCTTCGTACTGTCTATGCTTTGGACCATTCCTGTGACACTAGTTATAGATTCCGATGCTTCACTCCACGTGTACTGTATCATTTGGAGCTTTTATTGACGATGAAACACAGAAATTGCATCGGAATTAAATACAAAAGGCACAATTCCGACTTAAGGACAAGAACACTGACTCTTCTTACTGACTTTGTTTTGAAATATTCCTGTGACACTAGTTATAGATTCCGATGCTTCACTTCAGGTTTATTGTATCCCACTGACCTTCTTATTGACGATGAAACACAGAAATTGCATTGGAATTAAATACAAAAGGCACAATGTCGACTTAAGTACAAGAAGTCTGACTCTTCTTACCGTCTATGTTTGAACCATTCCTGTGACACTAGTTATAGTTTCCGATGCTTCACTCCAGGCTTACTGTATCCCTTGGACCTTCTTATTGACGATGAAACACAGAAATTGCATCGGAATTAAATAAAAAATGCACAATGCCGACTTACGTACAAGAAGACTGGTTCTTCCTACTGTCTATGTTTGAACCATTCCTGTGACACTAGTTTTGGAGTCCGATGCTTCACTTCAGGTTTACTGTATCCCTCTGACCTTCTTATTGACGTTGAAACACAGAAATTGCATCGGAATTAAATACAAAAGGCAGAATGCCGACTTAAGGACAAGAAGACTGACTCTTCTTACTGACTATGTTTTGAACCATTCCTGTGACACTAGTTATAGATTCCGATGCTTCACATCCGGTTTACTGTATCCCTCAGACCTTCCTATTGACTATGACACACAGAAATTGCATCGCAATTAAATATAAAAGGCACAATGCCGACTTGAGTACAAGAAGACTGACTCTTCTTACTGTCTATGTTTGAACCATTCCTGTGACACTAGTTATAGATCCGATGCTTCACTTCAGGTTTACGTTATCCCTCTGACCTTCTAATTGACGGTGAAGCACAGAAATTGCATCGGAATTAAATACGAAAGGCACAATGCCCAATTAAGTACAAGAAGACTAACTCTTCATACTGTCTATGTTTTGAACCATTGCTGTGACACTATTTATAGATTCCGATGCTTCACTTCAGGTTTACTGTATCCCACTGACCTTATTGCCGATGAAACACAGAAACTGCATCGGAATTAAATACAAAAGGCACAATGCCGACTTAAGGACAAGAAGACTGACTCTTCTTACTGACTATGTTTGAACCATTCCTGTGACACTAGTTATAGATTCCGATGCTTCAC
Source organism: Schistocerca piceifrons (assembly GCF_021461385.2). Taxonomy (NCBI): domain Eukaryota; kingdom Metazoa; phylum Arthropoda; class Insecta; order Orthoptera; family Acrididae; genus Schistocerca; species Schistocerca piceifrons. The sequence continues at coordinate 75,490 of NW_025728043.1, forward strand.
TTCAGGTTTACTGTATCCCACTGACCTTATTGCCGATGAAACGCAGAAATTGCATCGGAATTAAATACAAAAGGCACAATGCCGACTTAAGTACAAGAACACTGACTCTTCCTACTGTCTATGTTTTGAACCATTACTGTGACACCAGTCATAGATTCCGATGCTTCACTTCAGGTTTACTGTATCCCTTGTACTTTTTTATTGACGAAGAAACACAGAAATTGCATCGGAATTAAATACAAAAGGCACAATGCCGACTTAAGTACATGAAGACCGACTCTTCTTATTGACAATGATTTGAACCATTCCTGTGACACTAGTTATTGATTCCGTTGCTTCACTTCAGGTTTACTGTATCCCTTGAACATTCTTATTGACGAAGAAACACAAAATTGTATCGGAACTAAATACAAAAGGCACAATGCCGACTTAAGGACAAGAAGAATGACTCTTCTTACTGACTTTGTTTTGAACCATTAGTGTGACACAAGTTATAGAATCCGATGCTTCACTTCTGGTTTACTGTATCGCTTGGACCTTCTTATTGACGATGAAACACAGAAATTGGATCGGAACTAAATACAAAAGGCACAATGCCTACTTAAGTACATGAAGACCGACTCTTCCTACTGACTAAGTTTTGAACCATTCCTGTGACATTAGTTATAGATTCCGATGCTTCACTTGAGGTTTACTGTATCCCTTGGACTTTCTTATTGACGATGAAACACAGAAATTACATCGGAATTTAATACAAAAGGCACAATGCCGACTTAAGTACAAGAAGACTAACTCTTCTTACTGTCTATGATTTGAACCATTCCTGTGACACTAGTGATAGATTCCGATGCTTTACTCCAGGTTTACTGTTTCCCTTGGACCATCTTATAGACGATGAAACACAGAAATTGCATCGGAATTAAATACAAAAGGCACAATGCCGACTTAAGGACAAGAAGACTGACTCTTCTTACTGACTATGTTTTGAACCATTCCTGTGACACTAGCTATAGATTCCGATGGTTCACTTCAGGTTTACTGTATCCCTCTGACTTTCTTGTAGACGATGAAACACAGAAATGGCAAAGGAATTAAATACAAAATTCACAATGCCGACTTAAGTACAAGAATACTGACTCTTCTTACTGACTATGTTTTGAACCATTCCTGTGACACTAGTTATTGATTCCGTTGGTTCACTTCAGGTTTACTGTATCCCTTGGACATTCTTATTGACGATGAAACACAAAATTGTATCGGAACTAAATACAAAAGGCACAATGCCGACTTAAGGACAAGAAGACTGACTCTTCTTACTTACTTTGTTTTGAACCATTAGTGTGACACAAGTTATAGATTCCGATGCTTCACTTCTGCTTTACTGTGTCGCTTGTACTTTCTTATTGACGATGAAACACAGAAATTGCATCGGAATTAAATACAAAAGGCACAATGCCAACTTAAGGACAAGAAGACTGACTCTTCTTACTGACTGTGATTTGAACCATTCCTGTGACACTAGCTATAGATTCCGATGCTTCACTTCAGGTTTACTGTATCCCTCTGACTTTCTTATAGACGATGAAACACAGAAATGGCAAAGGAATGATATGCAAAATGCACAATGCCAAATTACGTACAAGGAGACTGACTCTTCTTACTGTCTATGTTTTGAACCATTCCTGTGACACTAGTTATGGATGCCGATGCTTCACTTGAGGTTTACTGTATCCCTTGGACCTTGTTATTCACGATGAAACACATAAATGGCATCGGAATTAAATAGAAAAGGCACAATGTCGACTTAAGTACAAGAAGACTTACTCTTCTTACTGTCTATGTTTTGAACCATTCCTCTGACACTAGTTATAGATTCCGATGCTTCACTCCAGGTTTACTGTATCCCCTTGGACCTTCTTATTGACGATGAAACACAGAGATTGCATCGGAATTAAATACAAAAGGCACAATGCCGACTTAAGTACAAGAAGACCGAATCTTCTTACTGACTATGTTTTAAACCATTCCTGTGCAACTATTTATAGATTCCGATGCTTCACTTCAGGTTTACTGTATACCTTGGACCTTCTTATTGACGATGAAACACAGAAATTGCATCAGAATTAAATACAAAAGGCACAATGCCGACTTACGAACAAGAAGACTGGTTCGTCCTACTGTCTATGTTTTGAACCATTCCTGTGACACTAATTTTGGAGTCCGATGCTTCACTTCAGGTTTACTGTATCCCTCTGACCTTCTTTTTGACGATGAAACACAGATATTGCATCGGAATTAAATACAAAATCCACAATGCCGACTTAAGTACAAGAAGACTGACGCTTCATACTGTCTTTGTTTTGAACCATTGCTGTCACACGAGTTATAGATTCTGATGCTTCACTTCAGGTTTACTGTATCCCTCTGACCATATTGCCGATGAAACACAGAAATTGCTTTGGAATTAAATACAAAAGGCACAATGCCGACTTAAGGACAAGAGGACTCACTCTTCTTACTGACTATGGTTTGAACCATTCACGTGACAGTAGTTATAGATTCCGATGCTTCACTTCAGGTTTACTGTTTCCCTTGGACCCTCTTATTAACGATGAAACACAGAAATTGCATCGGAATTAAATACAAAAGGCACAAAGCCGACTTAAGTTTAAGAAGACTGACTCTTCCTACTGTCTATGGTTTAATCCACTTCTGTGACACTAGTTATAGAGTCCGATGCTTCACTTCAGATTTACTGTATCCTTTGGACCTTCTTATTGACGATGAATCACAGAAATTGCATCGGAATTAAAAACAAAAGGCACAATGCCAACTGAAGTAAAAGAAGACTGACTCTTCTTACTGTCTATATTTTGAACCATCCCAGTGACACTAGTTATAGATTCCGACGCTTCACTTCAGATTTACTGTATCCCTTGGACCTTCTAATTGACGATGTAACACAGAAATTGCATCGGAATTAAATAGAAAAGGCACAATGCCCTATTAAGTTCAAGATGACTGACTCTTCTTACTGACTATGTTTTGAACCATTTCTGTGACACTAGTTATAGATTCCGATACCTCACTTCAGGTTTACTGAATCCCTCTGATCTTCTTATTGACGATGATACACAGAAATTGCATCGGTATGAAGTAGAAAAGGCACAATGCCGACTTAAGAACAAGAAAACTGACTCTTCTTACTGACTATAATTTGAACCATTCCTGTGACACTAGTTATAGATTCCGATGCTTCACTCCAGGTTTACTGTATTCCTTGGACCTTCTTATTGACAATGAAACACAGAAATTGCATCGGAATTAAATACAAAAGGCACAATGCCAACTTAAGTACAAGAACACTGACTCTTCCTACAGTCTATGTTTTGAACCATTCCTGTGACACCAGTTATAGATTCCGATGCTTCACTTCAGGTTTACTGTATCCCTTGTACTTTCTTATTGACGATGAAACACAGAAATTTCATCGGAATTAAATACAAAAGGCACAATGCCGACTTATGTACATGAAGACCGACTCTTCTTATTGACAATGACTTGAACCATTCCCGTGACACTAGTTATTGATTCCGATGCTTCACTTCAGGTTTACTGTATCGCTTGGACATTCTTATTGACGATGAAACACAAAATTGTATCGGAACTAAATACAAAAGGCACAATGCCGACTTCAGGACAAGAAGACTGACTCATCTTACTGACTTTGCTTTAAACCATTAGTGTGACACAAGTTAAAGATCCCGATGCTTCACTTCTGGTTTACTGTATCGCTTGGACCTTCTTATTGACGATGAAACACAGAAATTGCATCGGAATTAAATACAAAAGGCACAATGCCGACTTAAGTACAAAAAGACTGACTCTTCTTACTGTCTATGTTTTGAACCATTCCTGTGACACTAGTTATAGATTCCGATGCTTCACTCCAGGTTTACTGTATCCCTTGGACCTTCTTATTGACGATGAAAAACAGAAATTGCATCGGAATTAAATACAAAAGGCACAAAGCCTACTTAAGTACAAGGAGAGTGTCTCTTCGTACTGTCTATGTTTTGAACCATTCATGTGACACTAGTTAAAGATTCCGATGCTTCACTTCAGGTTTACTGTTTCCCTTGGACCTTCTTATTGACGATGAAACACAGAAATTGCATCGGATTTAAATACAAAGGGCACAATGCCGACTTAAGAATAAAAAGACTGACTCTTCCTACTGTCTATGTTTTGAGCCATTTCTGTGACACTAGTTATAGAGTCCGATGCTTCACTTCATGTTTACTGTATCCCTTGGACCTTCTTATTGATGATGAATCGGGGAAATTGCATCGGAATTAAATATAAAAGGCACAATGCCGACTTAAGTACAGGAAGACTGACTCTTCTTAGTGACTATGTTTTGAACCATTCCTGTGACACTAGTTATAGATTGCGATGCTTCACTTCTGGTTTACTGTATCATTTTCACCTTCTTATGAACGATGAAACACAGAAATTGCATCGGAATTAAATACAAAAGGCACAATGACCACTTAAGTACAAGAAGACTGACTCTTCTTACTGTCTATGTTTGAACCATTCCTGTGTCACTAGTTATAGATTCCGATGCTTCACTTCAGGTTAACCGTATCCCTCTGACCATCTTATTGACGGTGAAGCACAGAAATTGCATCGGAATTTAATACGAAAGGCACAATGCCAAATTAAGTACAAGACGACTGACTCTTCTTACTGACTATGTTTTGAACCATTCCTGTGACACTAGTTATTGACTCCGATGATTCACTTCAGGTTTACTGTATCTCTTGGACCTTCTTATTGACGATGAAACACAGAAATTGCATCGGAATGAAATACAAAAGGCACAATGTCGCCTTAAGGACAAGAAGAGTGACTCCTCTTACTATGATTTGAACCATTCCTGTGACACTAGTTATAGATTCCGATGCTTCACTTCCGGTTTACTGTATCCCTGTGACCTTCTTATTGACGATGAAACACAGAAATTGCGTCGCAATTAAATACAAAAGGCACGATGACGACTTAAGTACAAGAAGACTGACTTTTCTTACTGTCTATGTTTGAACCATTCCTGTGGCACTAGTTATGGATTCCGATGCTTCACCTCAAGTTTACTGTATCCCTCTGACCTTCTAATTGACGGTGAAGCACAGAAATTGCATCGGAATTAAATACGAAATGCACAATGCCAAATTTAGTTCAAGAAGACTGACTCTTCTTACTGACTATGTTTTGAACCATTTCTGTGACTCTAGTTATAGATTCCGATACTTCACTTCAGGTTTACTGTATCCCTCTGACCTTCTTATTGACGATGAAACACAGAAATTGCATCGGAATTCAATACAAAAGGCACAATGCCGACTTAAGTACAAGAAGACTGTCTCTTCCTACTGTCTCTGTTTTGAACCATTGCTGTGACACTAGTTATAGATTCCGATGCTTCACTTCAGTTTTACTGTATCCCTCTGACCATATTGCCGATGAAACACAGAAATTGCTTTGGAATTAAATACAAAAGGCACAATGCCGACTTAAGGACAAGAGGACTCACTCTTCTTACTGACTATGGTTTGAACCATTCACGTGACAGTAGTTATAGATTCCGATGCTTCACTTCAGGTTTACTGTCTCCCTCTGACCTTCTTATTGACGATGAAACACAGAAAATGCATCGGAAACAAATACAAAAGCCTCAATGGCGACTTATGTATATGAACTCTGACTCTTCGTACTCTCTATGCTTTGAACCATTCCTGTGACACTAGTTATAAATTCCAATGCTTCACTCCAGGTATACTGTATCCCTTGGAACTTCTTATTGACGATGAAACACAGAAATTGCATCGGAATTAAATACAAAAAGCACAATGCCAACTTAAGTACAAGAAGACTGACTCTTCTTACTGTCTATATTTTGAACCATTCCAGTGACACTAGTTATAGATTCCGATGCTTCACTTCAGGTTTACTGTATCCCTTGGACCTTCTAATTGACGATGGAACACAGAAATTGCATCGGAATTAAATACAAAAGGCACAAAGCCGACTTAAGGACAAGAAGACTGACTCTTCTTACTGACTATGTTTTGAACCATTCCGATGCTTCACTCCAGGTTTACTGTATCCCTTGGACCTTCTTATTGACGATGAAACACAGAAATTGCATCGGAATTAAATACAAAAGGCACAATGCGGACTTACGTACAAGAAGACTGGTTCTTCCTACTGTCTATGTTTTGAACCATTACTGTGACACTAGTTTTGGAGTCCGATGCTTCACTTCAGGTTTACTGTATCCCTCTGACCTTCTTATTGACGATGAAACACAGAAATTGCATCGGTATTAAATAGAAAAGGCACAATGCCGACTTAAGTACAAGAAGACTGACTCTTCTTACTGTCTATGTTTGAACCAATCCTGTGACACTAGTTGTAGATTCCGATGCTTCACTTCAGCTTTACTGTATCGCTTGGACCTTCTTATTGACGATGAAACACAGAAATTGCATTGGAATTAAATACAAAAGGCACAATGCCGACTTAAGTACATGAAGACCGACTCTTCCTACTGACTAAGATTTGAACCATTCCTGTCACACTAGTTATAGATTCCGATGCTTCACTTGAGGTTTACTGTACCCCTTGGACCTTCTTATTGACGATGAAGCACAGAAATTGCATCGGAAGTAAATACAAAAGGCACAATGCCGACTTAAGTACAAGAAGACTGACTCTTCTTACTGTCTGTATTTTGAACCATTCCTGTGACACTAGTTATAGATTCCGATGCTTTACTCCAGGTTTACTGTATCCCTTGGACCATCTTATTGACGATGAAGCACAGAAATTGAATCGGAATTAAATGCAAAAGGCACAATGCCGACTTAAGGACAAGAAGACTGACTCTTCTTACTGACTATGCTTTTAACCATTCCTGTGACACTAGCTATAGATTCCGATGCTTCACTTCAGGTTTACTGTATCCCTCTGACTTTCTTATAGACGATGAAACACAGAAATGGCAAAGGAATTAAATACAAAATGCACAATGCCGACTTAAGTGCAAGAAGACTGACTCTTCTTACTGTCTATGCTTTTGAACCATTCCTGTGACACTAGTTATAGATTCCGATGCTTCACTTGAGGTTTACTGTATCCCTTGGACCTTGTTATTCACGATGAAACACAGAAATGGCATCGGAATTAAATAGAAAAGGCACAATGTCTACTTAAGTACAAAAAGACTGACTCTTCTTACTGTCTATGTTATGAACCATTCCTGTGACACTAGTTATAGATTCCGATGCTTCACTCCAGGTTTACTGTATCCCTTGGAACTTCTTATTTACAATGAAACACAGATATTGCATCGGAATTAAATACAAAAGGCACATAGCCTACTTAAGTACAAGGAGAGTGTCTCTTCGTACTGTCTGTGTTTTGAACCATTCATGTGACACTAGTTATTGCTTCCGATGCTTCACTTCAGGTTTACTGTTTTCCTTGGACCTTCTTATTGACGATGAAACACAGAAATTGCATCGGAATTAATACAAAAGGCACAATGCCGACTTAAGTACAAAAAGACTGACTCTTCTTACTGTCTATGTTTGAACCATTCCTGTGGCACTAGTTATAGATTCCGATGCTTCACTTCAAGTTTACTGTATACCTCTGACCTTCTAATTGACGGTGAAGCACAGAAATTGCATCGGAATTAAATACGAAAGGCACAATGCTCAATTAAGTTCAAGAAGACTGACTCTTCTTACTGACTATGTTTTGAACCATTTCTGTGACACTAGATATAGATTCCGATACTTCACTTCAGGTTTACTGTATCCCTCTGACCTTCTTATTGACGATGATACACAGAGATTGCATCGGTATAAAATAGAAAAGGCACAATGCCGACTTAAGTACAAGAAGACAGACTCTTCTTACTGTCTATGCTTTGAACCAATCCTGTGACACTAGTTTTGGATTCCGATGCTTCACTTCATGTTTACCGTATCCCTTGGACCTTCTTATTGATGATGAATCGGGGAAATTGCATCGGAATTAAATACAAAATGCACAATGATGACTTAAGTGCAAGAAGACTGACTCTTCTTACTGTCTATATTTTGAACCATTCCTGTGACACTTGTTATAGATTCCGATGCTTTACTCCAGGTTTACTGTATCCCTTGGACCATCTTATTGACGATGAAGCACAGAAATTGAATCGGAATTAAATGCAAAAGGCACAATGATGACTTAAGTACAAGAAGACTGACCCTTCTTAGTGACTATGTTTTGAACCATTCCTGTGACACCAGTTATAGTTTCCGATGCTTCACTTCAGGTTTACCGTATCCCTCTGACCATCTTATTGACGGTGAAGCACAGAAATTGCATCGGAATTTAATACGAAAGGCACAATGCCGAATTAAGTACAAGACGACTGACTCTTCTTACTGACTATGTTTTGAACCATTCCTGTGACACTAGTTATTGACTCCGATGCTTCACTTCAGGTTTACTGTATCTCTTTGACTTTCTTATTGACGATGAAACACAGAAATTGCACCGGAATTAAATTCAAAAGGCACAATGCCGACTTCAGGACAGGAAGACTGACTCCTCTTACTGACTGTGATTTGAACCATTCCTGTGACACTAGTTATAGATTCCGATGCTTCACTTCCGGTTTACTGTATCCCTCTGACCTTCTTATTGACGTTGAAACACAGAAATTGCGTCGCAATTAAATACAAAAGGCACGATGACGACTTAAGTACAAGAAGACTGACTCTTCTTACTGTCTATGTTTGAACCATTCCTGTGGCACTAGTTATAGATTCCGATGCTTCACTTCAAGTTTACTGTATCCCTCTGACCTTCTAATTGACGGTGAAGCACAGAAATTGCATCGGAATTAAATACGAAAGGCACAATGCCCAATTAAGTTCAAGAAGACTGACTCTTCTTACTGACTATGTTTTGAACCATTTCTGTGACACTAGTTATAGATTCCGATACTTCACTTCAGGTTTACTGTATCCCTCTGACCTTCTTATTGACGATGATATACAGAGATTGCATCGGTATAAAATAGAAAAGGCACAATGCCGACTTACGTACAAGAAGACAGACTCTTCTTACTGTCTATGTTTGAACCATTCCTGTGGCACTAGTTATAGATTCCGATGCTTCACTTCAAGTTTACTGTATCCCTCTGACCTTCTAATTGACGGTGAAGCACAGAAATTGCATCGGAATTAAATACGAAAGGCACAGTGCCCAATTAAGTTCAAGAGGACTGACTCTTCTTACTGACTATGTTTTGAACCATTTCTGTGACACTAGTTATAGATTCCGATGCTTCACTTCAGGTTTACTGTATCCCTCTGACCTTCTTATTGACGATGAAACACAGAAATTGCATCGGAATTTAATACAAAAGGCACAATGCCGACTTAAGTACAAGAAGACTGTCTCTTCCTACTGTCTCTGTTTTGAACCATTGCTGTGACACTAGTTATAGATTCCGATGCTTCACTTCAGGTTTATTGTATCCCTCTCACCATATTGCCGATGAAACACAGAAATTGATTTGGAATTAAATACAAAAGGCACAATGCCGACTTAAGGACAAGAGGACTCACTCTTCTTACTGAGTATGGTTTGAACCATTCACGTGACACTAGTTATAGATTCCGATGCTTCACTTCAGGTTTACTGTCTCCCTCTGACCTTCTTATTGACGATGAAACACAGAAATTGCATCGGAAACAAATACAAAAGCCACAATGGCGACTTATGTACATGAAGACTGACTCTTCGTACTGTCTATGCTTTGAACCATTCTTGTGACACTAGTTATAGATTCCGATGCTTCACTCCAGGTATACTGTATCCCATGGAACTTCTTATTGACGATGAAACACAGAAATTGCATCGGAATTAAATACAAAAAGCACAATGCCAACTTAAGTACAAGAAGACTGACTCTTCTTACTGTCGATATTTTGAACCATTCCAGTGACACTAGTTATAGATTCCGATGCTTCACTTCAGGTTTACTGTATCCCTTGGACCTTCTAATTGACGATGAAACACAAAAATTGCATCGGAATTAAATACAAAAGGCACAATGCCGACTTAAGGACAAGAAGACTGACTCTTCTTACTGACTATGTTTTGAATCATTCCTGTGATACTAGTTATAGATTCCGATGCTTCACTCCAGGTTTACTGTATCCCTTGGACCTTCTTATTGACGATGAAACACAGAAATTGCATCGGAATTAAATACAAAAGGCACAATGCCGACTTACGTACAAGAAGACTGGTTCTTCCTACTGTCTATGTTTTGAACCATTACTGTGACACTAGTTTTGGAGTCCGATGCTTCACTTCAGGTTTACTGTATCCCTCTGACCTTCTTATTGACGATAAAACACAGATATTGCATCGGAATTAAATACAAAAGGCAAAATGCCCAATTAAGTTCAAGATGACTGACTCTTCTTACTGACTATGTTTTGAACCATTTCTGTGACACTAGTTATAGATTCCGATACTTCACTTCAGGTTTACTGAATCCCTCTGATCTTCTTATTGACGATGATACACAGAAATTGCATCGGTATTAAATAGAAAAGGCACAATGCCGACTTAAGTACAAGAAGACTGACTCTTCTTACTGTCTATGTTTGAACCAATCCTGTGACACTAGTTGTAGATTCCGATGCTTCACTTCAGGTTTACTGTATCCCTTGGACCTTCTTATTGACGATGAAACACAGAAATTGCATCGGAATTAAATACATAAGGCACAATGCCGACTTAAGTACAAGAACACTGACTCTTCCTACTGTCTATGCTTTGAACCATTCCTGTGACACCAGTTATAGATTCCGATGCTTCACTTCAGGTTTACTGTATCCCTTGTACTTTCTTATTAACGATGAAACACAGAAATGTCATCGGAATTAAATACAAAAGGCACAATGCCGACTTAAGTACATGAAGACCGACTCTTCTTATTGACAATGATTTGAACCATTCCTGTGTCACTAGTTATTGATTCCGATGCTTCACTTCAGGTTTACTGTATCGCTTGGACATTATTATTGACGATGAAACACATAATTGTATCGGAACTAAATACAAAAAGCACATTGCCGACTTCAGGACAAGAAGACTGACTCTTCTTACTGACCTTGCTTTGAACCATTAGTGTGACACAAATTATAGATTCCGATGCTTCACTTCTTGTTTACTGTATCGCTTGGACCTTCTTATTGACGATGAAACACAGAAATTGCATCGGAATTAAATACAAAAGGCACAATGCCGACTTAAGTACATGAAGACCGACTCTTCCTACTGACTAAGATTTGAACCATTCCTGTCACACTAGTTATAGATTCCGATGCTTCACTTGAGGTTTACTGTATCCCTTGGACCTTCTTATTGACGATAAAACACAGAAATTGCATCGGAATTAAATACAAAAGGCACAATGCCGACTTAAGTACAAGAAGACTGACTCTTCTTAGTGTCTATGTTTTGAACCATTCCTGTGACACTAGTTATAGATTCCGATGCTTTACTCCAGGTTTACTGTATCCCTTGGACCATCTTATTGACGATGAAGCACAGAAATTGCATCGGAATTAAATACAAAAGGCACAATGCCGACTAAAGGACAAGAAGACTGACTCTTCTTACTGACTATGTTTTTAACCATTCCTGTGACACTAGCTATAGATTCCGATGCTTCACATCAGGTTTACTGTATCCCTCTGACTTTCTTATAGACGATGAAACACAGAAATGGCAAAGGAATTAAATACAAAATGCACAATCCCGACTTAAGTGCAAAAAGACTGACTCTTCTTACTGTCTATGAATTTGAATTATTCCTGTGACACTAGTTATAGATTCCGATGCTTCACTTGAGGTTTACTGTATCCCTTATACCTTTTTATTCACGATGAAACACAGAAATGGCATCGGAATTAAATAGAAAAGGCACAATGCCGACCTAAGTACAAAAAGACTGACTCTTCTTACTGTCTATGTTATGATCCATTCCTGTGACACTAGTTATAGATTCCGATGCTTCACTCCAGGTTTACTGTATCCCTTGGAACTTCTTATTGACGATGAAACACAGAAATTGCATCGGAATTAAATACAAATGGCACAAAGCCTACTTAAGTACAAGGAGAGTGTCTCTTCGTACTTTCTGTGTTTTGAACCATTCATGTGACACTAGTTATTGATTCCGATGCTTCACTTCAGGTTTACTGTTTCCCTTGGACCTTCTTATTGACGATGAAACACAGAAATTGCATCGGATTTAAATACAAAGAGCACAATGCAGACTTAAGGATAAGAAGACTGACTCTTCCTACTGTCTAAGATTTGAACCATTTCTGTGGCACTAGTTATAGAGTCCGATGCTTCACTTCAGGTTTACTGTATCCCTTGCACCTTCTTATTGATGATGAATCACAGAAATTGCATCGGAATTAAATACAAAAGGCACAATGCCGACTCAAGTACAAGAAGACTCACTCTTCTTACTGTCTATATTTTGAACCATTCCAGTGACACTAGTTATAGATTCCGATGCTTCACTTCAGGTTTACTGTATTCCTTGGACCTTATTATTGACGATGAAACACAGAAATTGCGTCGGAACTACATACAAAAGGCACAATGCCGACTTAAGTACAAGAAGACTGACTCTTCTTAGTGACTATGTTTTGAACCATTCCTGTGACACTAGTTATAGATTCCGATGCTTCACTTCTGGTTTACTGTATCACTTTGACCTTCTTATGAACGATGAAACACAGAGATTGCATCGGAATTAAATACAAAAGGCACAATGCCGACTTAAGTACAAGAAGACTGACTCTTCTTACTGTCTATGTTTGAACCATTCCTGTGACACTAGTTATAGATTCCGATGCTTCACTTCAGGTGTACCGTATCCCTCTGACCGTCTTATTGACGGTGAAGCACAGAAATTGCATCGGAATTTAATACGAAAGGCACAATGCCGAATTAAGTACAAGACGACTGACTCTTCTTACTGACTATGTTTTGAACCATTCACTTCAGGTTTACTGTATCCCTCTGACCTTCTTATTGACGATGATACACAGAGATTGCATCGGTATAAAATAGAAAAGGCACAATGCCGACTTAAGTACAAGAAGACAGACTCTTCTTGCTGTCTATGCTTTGAACCAATCCTGTGACACTAGTTTTGGATTCCGATGCTTCACTTCAGGTTTACTGTATCCCTCTGACCTTCTTATTGACGATGAAACACAGAAATTGCATCGGAATTTAATACAAAAGGCACAATGCCGACTTAAGTACAAGAAGACTGTCTCTTCCTACTGTCTCTGTTTTGAACCATTGCTGTGACACTAGTTATAGATTCCGATGTTTCACTTCAGGTTTACTGTATCCCTCTCACCATATTGCCGATGAAACACAGAAATTGCTTTGGAATTAAATACAAAAGGCACAATGCCGACTTAAGGACAAGAGGACTCACTCTTCTTACTGACTATGGTTTGAACCATTCACGTGACACTAGTTATAGATTCCGATGCTTCACTTCAGGTTTACTGTCTCCCTCTGACCTTCTTATTGACGATGAAACACAGAAATTGCATCGGAATTAAATACAAAAGGCACAATGCCCAATTAAGTTCAAGAAGACTGAACCTTCTTACTGACTATGTTTTGAACCATTTCTGTGACACTAGTTATAGATTCCGATACTTCACTTCAGGTTTACTGAATCCCTCTGATCTTCTTATTGACGATGATACACAGAAATTGCATCGGTATTAAATAGAAAAGGCACAATGCCGACTTAAGTACAAGATGACTGACTCTTCTTACTGTCTATGTTTGAACCAATCCTGTGACACTAGTTGTAGATTCCGATGCTTCACTTCAGGTTTACTGTATCCCTTGGACCTTCTTATTGACGATGAAACACTGAAATTGCATCGGAATTAAATACAAAAGGCACAATGCCGACCTAAGTACAAGAACACTGACTCTTCGTACTGTCTATGATTTGAACCATTCCTGTGACACCAGTTATAGATTCCGATGCTTCACTTCAGGTTTACTGTATCCCTTGTACTTTCTTATTGACGATGAAACACAGAAATTTCATCGGAATTAAATACAAAAGGCACAATGCCGACTTAAGTACATGAAGGCCGACTCTTCTTATTGACAATGATTTGAACCATTCCTGTGTCACTACTTATTGATTCCGATGCTTCACTTCAGGTTTACTGTATCGCTTGGACATTCTTATTGACGATGAAACACAAAATTGTATCGGAACTAAATACAAAAAGCACATTGCCCACTTCAGGACAAGAAGACTGACACTTCTTACTGACTTTGCTTTGAACCATTAGTGTGACACAAATTATAGATTCCGATGCTTCACTTCTGGTTTACTGTATCGCTTGGACCTTCTTATTGACGATGAAACACAGAAATTGCATCGGTATTAAATACAAAAGGCACAATGCCGACTTAAGTACATGAAGACCGGCTCTTCCTACTGACTAAGATTTGAACCATTCCTGTCACACTAGTTATAGATTCCGATGCTTCACTTGAGGTTTACTGTATCCCTTGGACCTTCTTATTGACGATGAAACACAGAAATTGCATCGGAATTAAATACAAAAGGCACAATGCCGACTTAAGTACAAGAAGACTGACTCTTCTTACTGTCTATGTTTTGAACCATTCCTGTGACACTAGTTATAGATTCCGATGCTTTACTCCAGGTTTACTGTATTCCTTGGACCATCTCATTGACGATGAAGCACAGAAATTGCATCGGAATAAAATACAAAAGGCACTATGCCGACTTAAGGACAAGAAGACTGACTCTTCTTACTGACTATGTTTTTAACCATTCCTGTGACACTAGCTATAGATTCCGATGCTTCACTTCAGGTTAACTGTATCCCTCTGACTTTCTTATAGACGATGAAACACAGAAATGGCAAAGGAATTAAATACAAAATGCACAATGCCGACTTAAGTGCATAAAGACTGACTCTTCTTACTGTCTATGGTTTTGAACCATTCCTGTGACACTAGTTATAGATTTCGATGCTTCACTTGAGGTTTACTGTATCCCTTAAACCTTGTTATTCACGATGAAACACAGAAATGGCATCGGAATTAAATAGAAAAATCACAATGCCGACCTAAGTACAAAAAGACTGACTCTTCTTACTGTCTATGTTATGAACCATTCCTGTGACACTAGTCATAGATTCCGATGCTTCACTCCAGGTTTACTGTATCCCTTGGAACTTCTTATTGACGATGAAGCACAGAAATTGCACCGGAATTAAATACAAATGGCACAAAGCCTACTTAAGTACAAGGAGAGTGTCTCTTCGTACTTTCTGTGTTTTGAACCATTCATGTGACACTAGTTATTGATTCCGATGCTTCACTTCAGGTTTACTGTTTCCCTTGGACCTTCTTATTGACGATGAAACACAGAAATTGCATCGGATTTAAATACAAAGAGCACAATGCCGAATTAAGAATAAGAAGACTGACTCTTCCTACTGTCTATGATTTGAACCATTTCTGTGGCACTAGTTATAGAGTCCGATGCTTCACTTCAGGTTTACTGTATCCCTTGGACCTTCTTATTGATGATGAATCACAGAAATTGCATCGGAATTAAATACAAAAGGCACAATGCCGACTTAAGTACAAGAAGACTGACTCTTCTTACTGTCTATGTTTTGAACCATTCCATGGACACTAGTTATAGATTCCGATGCACCACTCCAGGTTTACTGTATCCCTTGGACCTTGTTATTCACGATGAAACACAGAAATTGCATCGGAATTAAATAGAAAAGGCACAATGCCGACTTAAGTTCAAGAAGACTGACTCTTCTTACTGACTATGTTTTGAACCATTCCTGTGACACTAGTTATAGATTCCGATGCTTCACTTCTGGTTTACTGTATCACTTTGACCTTCATATGAACGATGAAACACAGAAATTGCATCGGAATTAAATACAAAAGGCACAATGCCGACTTAAGTACAAGAAGACTGACTCTTCTTACTGTCTATGTTTGAACCATTCCTGTGACACTAGTTATAGATTCCGATGCTTCAATTCAGGTTTACCGTATACCTCTGACCATCTTATTGACGGTGAAGCACAGAAATTGCATCGGAATTTAATACGAAAGGCACAATGCCGAATTAAGTACAAGACGACTGACTCTTCTTACTGACTATGTTTTGAACCATTCCTGTGACACTAGTTATTGACTCCGATGCTTCACGTCAGGTTTACTGTATCTCTTGGACCTTCTTATTGACGATGAAACACAGAAATTGCATCGGAATTAAATACAAAATGCTCAATGCCGACTTAAGGACAAGAAGACTGACTCTTCTTACTGACTATGCTTTGAACCATTCCTGTGACACTAGTTATAGATTCCGATGCTTCACTTCCGGTTTACTGTATCCCTCTGACCTTCTTATTGACGATGAAACACAGAAATTGCATCGCAATTAAATACAAAAGGCACGATGCCGACTTATGTACAAGAAGACTGACTCTTTTACTGTCTATGTTTGAACCATTCCTGTGACGCTAGTTATAGATTCCGATGCTTCACTTCCAGTTTACTGTATCCCTCTGACCTTCTAATTGACGGTGAAGCATAGAAATTGCATCGGAATTAAATACGAAAGGCACAATGCCGATTTACGTACAAGAAGACTGACTCTTCTAACTGTCTATGTTTTGAACCATTCCTGTGACACTAGTTATAGATTCCGATGCTTTACTCCAGGTTAACTGTATCCCTTGGACCATCTTATTGACGATGAAACACAGAAATTGCATCGAAATTAAATACAAAAGGCACAATGCCGACTTAAGGACAAGAAGACTGACTCTTCTTACTGACTATGTTTTGAACCATTCCTGTGACACTAGGTATAAATTTCGATGCTTCACTTCAGGTTTACTGTATCCCTCTGACTTTCTTATAGACGATGGAACACAGAAAAGGCATCGGAGTTAAATACAAAAGGCACAATGCCGACTTAAGTACAAGAAGACTGACTCTTCTTACTGACTATGTTTTGAACCATTTCTGTGACACTAGTTATAGATTCCGATACTTAACTTCAGGTTTACTGTATCCCTCTGACCTTCTTATTGACGATGATACACAGAGATTGCATCGGTATAAAATAGAAAAGGCACAATGCCGACTTAAGTACAAGAAGACAGACTCTTCTTACTGTCTATGTTTTGTACCAATCCTGTGACACTAGTTGTAGATTCCGATGCTTCACTTCAGGTTTACTGTATCCCTTGGACATTCTTATTGACGATGAAACACAAAATTGTATCGGAATTAAATACAAAAGGCACATTGCCGACTTAAGGACAAGAAGACTGACTCTTCTTACTGACTTTGCTTTGAACCATTAGTGTGACACTAGTTATAGATTCCGATGCTTCACTTCAGGTTTCCTGTATCGCTTGGACCGTCTTATTGACGATGAAACACAGAAAATGCATCGGAATTAAATACAAAAGGCACAATGCCGACTTACGTACAAGAAGACTGACTCTTCTTACTGTCTATGTTTTGAACCATTCCTGTGACACTAGTTATAGATTCCGATGCTTTACTCCAGGTTTACTGTATCCCTTGGACCATCTTATTGACGATGAAACACAGAAATTGCATCGAAATTAAATACAAAAGGCACAATGCCGACTTAAGGACAAGAAGACTGACTCTTCTTACTGACTATGTTTTGAACCATTCCATGGACACTAGTTATAGATTCCGATGCACCACTCCAGGTTTACTGTATCCCTCTGACACTCTTATTGACGATGAAACACAGAAATTGCATCGGAATTAAATACAAAAGGCACAATGCCGACTTAAGTACAAGAAGACTCACACTTCTAACTGTCTATATTTTGAACCATTCCAGTGACACTAGTTATAGATTCCGATGCTTCACTTCAGGTTTACTGTATCCCTCTGACCTTCTTATTGACGATGAAACACAGAAATTGCATCGGAATGAAATAGAGACGGCACAATGCCGACTTATGTACAAGAAGACTGACTCTTCTTACTGACTGTGTTTTGAACCATTCATGTGACACTAGTTATAGATTCCGCTGCTTCACCTAAGGTTTACTGTATCCCTCTGACCTTCTTATTGACGATGAAACACAGAAATTGCATCGCAATTAAATACAAAAGGCACGATGCCGACTTATGTTCAAGAAGACTGACTCCTCTTACTGTCTATGTTTGAACCATTCCTGTGACACTAGTTATAGATTCCGATGCTTCACATCAAGTTTACTGTATCCCTCTGACCTTCTAATTGATGGAGAAGCACAGAAATTGCATCGGAATTAAATACGAAAGGCACAATGCACAATTAAGATCAAGAAGACTGACTCTTCTTACTGACTATGTTTTGAACCATTTCTGTGACACTAGTTATAGATTCCGATGCTTCACTTCAGGTTTACTGTATCGCTTGGACCTTCTTATTGACGATGAAACACAGAAATTGCATCGGAATTAAATACAAACGGCACAATCCCGACTTACGTACAAGAAGACTGACTCTTCTACTCTGTCTATGATTTGAACCATTCCTGTGACACTAGTTATAGATTCCGATGCTTTACTCCAGGTTTACTGTATCCCTTGGACCATCTTATTGACGATGAAACACAGAAATTGCATCGAAATTAAATACAAAAGGCACAATGCCGACTTAAGGACAAGAAGACTGACTCTTCTTACTGACTATGTTTTGAACCATTCCTGTGACACTAGGTATAAAGTTCGCTTGCTTCACTTCAGGTTTACTGTATCCCTCTGACTTTCTTATAGACGATGAAACACAGAAAAGGCATCGGAGTTAAATACAAAAGGCACAATGCCGACTTAAGTACAAGAAGACTGACTCTTCTTACTGTCTATGTTTTGAACCATTCCATGGACACTAGTTATAGATTCCGATGCACCACTCCAGATTTACTGTATCCCTTGGACCTTGTTATTCACGATGAAACACAGAAATTGCATCGGAATTAAATAGAAAAGGCACAATGCCGACTTAAGTTCAAGAAGACTGACTCTTCTTACTGACTATGTTTTGAACCATTCCTGTGACACTAGTTATAGATTCCGATGCTTCACTTCAGGTTTCCTGTATCCCTTGGACCTTCTTATTGACGATGAAACAGAGAAATTGCATCAGCATTAAATACTAAAGGCAAAATGCTGACTTAAGTACACGAAGACTGACTCATCTTACTGTCTATGAATTGAACCATTCCTGTGACACTAGTTATAGATTCCGATGCATCACTCCAGGTTTACTGTGTCTCTTGGACCTTCTTATTGACGATGAAACACAGAAATTGCATCGGAAGTAAATACAAATGGCCCAATGCCGACTTAAGTACAAGAAGACTGTCTCTTCGTACTGTCTATGTTTGAAACATTCCGGCGACACTAGTTATAGATTCCGATGCTTCACTTCAGGTTTACTGTTTCCCTAGGACCTTCTTATTGACGATGAGACACAGAAATTGCATCGTATTTAAATACAAAGGGCACAATGCCGACTTAAGGAAAAGAAGACTCACTCTTCCGACTGTCTATGTTTTGAACCATTTCTGTGACACTAGTTATAGAGTCCGATGCTTCACTTCAGGTTTACTGTATCCCTTGGACATTCTTATTGACGATGAATCACAGAAATTGCATCGGAATTAAATACAAAAGGCACAATGCCGAGTTAAGTACAAGAACACTGACTCTTCTTACTGTCTATGGTTTGAACCATTCCTGTGACATTAGTTATAGGTTCCGATGCTTCACTTCATGTTTACTGTATCCCTTGTACCTTCTTATTGACGATGAAACACAGAAATTGCATCCGAATTAAATACAAATGGCACGAAGCCGACTCAAGTACATGAAGACCGACTCTTCTTATTGACAATGATTTCAACCATTCCTGTGACACTAGTTATAGATTCCGATGCTTCACTTCAGGTTTACTGTATCCCTTGGACATTCTTATTGACGATGAAACAAAGAAATTGCATTGGAATTAAATACAAATGCAGAATGCCGACTTAAGTACAAGAAGACTGACTCTTCTTACTGACTATGATTTGAACCATTCCTGTGACACTAGTTAAGGACTCCGATGCTTCACTTCAGGTTTACTGTATCCCTTGGACCTCCTTATTGACGATGAAACACAGAAATTGCTTCGGAATTAAATACAAAAGGCAAAATGCCGACTTCTGTACACGAACACTGACTCTTCTTACTTTCTATGTTTCGAACCATTCCTGTGACACTAGCTATAGATTCCGATGCTCCACTCCAGGTTTACTGTATCCGTTGGACCTTCTTATTGACGATGAAACACAGATATTGCATCGTATTTAAATACAAAGGGCACAATGCCGACTTAAGGAAAAGAAGACTCACTCTTCCGACTGTCTATGTTTTGAACCATTTCTGTGACACTAGTTATAGATTCCGATACTTCACTTCAGGTTTACTGTATCCCTCTGACCTTCTTATTGACGATGATACACAGAGATTGCATCGGTATAAAATAGAAAAGGCACAATGCCGACTTAAGTACAAGAAGACAGACTCTTCTTACTGTCTATGTTTTGAACCAATCCTGTGACACTAGTTGTAGATTCCGATGCTTCACTTCAGGTTTACTGTATTCCTTGGACATTCTTATTGACGATGAAACACAGAAAAGGCATCGGAGTTAAATACAAAAGGCACAATGCCGACTTAAGTACAAGAAGACTGACTCTTCTTACTGTCTATGTTTTGAACCATTCCATGGACACTAGTTATAGATTCCGATGCACCACTCCAGATTTACTGTATCCCTTGGACCTTGTTATTCACGATGAAACACAGAAATTGCATCGGAATTAAATAGAAAAGGCACAATGCCGACTTAAGTTCAAGAAGACTGACTCTTCTTACTGACTATGTTTTGAACCATTCCTGTGACACTAGTTATAGATTCCGATGCTTCACTTCAGGTTTCCTGTATCCCTTGGACCTTCTTATTGACGATGAAACAGAGAAATTGCATCAGCATTAAATACTAAAGGCAAAATGCTGACTTAAGTACACGAAGACTGACTCATCTTACTGTCTATGAATTGAACCATTCCTGTGACACTAGTTATAGATTCCGATGCATCACTCCAGGTTTACTGTGTCTCTTGGACCTTCTTATTGACGATGAAACACAGAAATTGCATCGGAAGTAAATACAAATGGCCCAATGCCGACTTAAGTACAAGAAGACTGTCTCTTCGTACTGTCTATGTTTGAAACATTCCGGCGACACTAGTTATAGATTCCGATGCTTCACTTCAGGTTTACTGTTTCCCTAGGACCTTCTTATTGACGATGAGACACAGAAATTGCATCGTATTTAAATACAAAGGGCACAATGCCGACTTAAGGAAAAGAAGACTCACTCTTCCGACTGTCTATGTTTTGAACCATTTCTGTGACACTAGTTATAGAGTCCGATGCTTCACTTCAGGTTTACTGTATCCCTTGGACATTCTTATTGACGATGAATCACAGAAATTGCATCGGAATTAAATACAAAAGGCACAATGCCGAGTTAAGTACAAGAACACTGACTCTTCTTACTGTCTATGGTTTGAACCATTCCTGTGACATTAGTTATAGGTTCCGATGCTTCACTTCATGTTTACTGTATCCCTTGTACCTTCTTATTGACGATGAAACACAGAAATTGCATCCGAATTAAATACAAATGGCACGAAGCCGACTCAAGTACATGAAGACCGACTCTTCTTATTGACAATGATTTCAACCATTCCTGTGACACTAGTTATAGATTCCGATGCTTCACTTCAGGTTTACTGTATCCCTTGGACATTCTTATTGACGATGAAACAAAGAAATTGCATTGGAATTAAATACAAATGCAGAATGCCGACTTAAGTACAAGAAGACTGACTCTTCTTACTGACTATGATTTGAACCATTCCTGTGACACTAGTTAAGGACTCCGATGCTTCACTTCAGGTTTACTGTATCCCTTGGACCTCCTTATTGACGATGAAACACAGAAATTGCTTCGGAATTAAATACAAAAGGCAAAATGCCGACTTCTGTACACGAACACTGACTCTTCTTACTTTCTATGTTTCGAACCATTCCTGTGACACTAGCTATAGATTCCGATGCTCCACTCCAGGTTTACTGTATCCGTTGGACCTTCTTATTGACGATGAAACACAGATATTGCATCGTATTTAAATACAAAGGGCACAATGCCGACTTAAGGAAAAGAAGACTCACTCTTCCGACTGTCTATGTTTTGAACCATTTCTGTGACACTAGTTATAGATTCCGATACTTCACTTCAGGTTTACTGTATCCCTCTGACCTTCTTATTGACGATGATACACAGAGATTGCATCGGTATAAAATAGAAAAGGCACAATGCCGACTTAAGTACAAGAAGACAGACTCTTCTTACTGTCTATGTTTTGAACCAATCCTGTGACACTAGTTGTAGATTCCGATGCTTCACTTCAGGTTTACTGTATTCCTTGGACATTCTTATTGACGATGAAACACAAAATTGTATCGGAATTAAATACAAAAGGCACAATGCCGACTTACGTACAAGAAGACTGACTCTTCTTACTGACTTTGTTTTGAACCATTAGTGTGACACTAGTTATAGATTCCGATGCTTCACTTCAGGTTTCCTGTATCGCTTGGACCTTCTTATTGACGATGAAACACAGAAATTGCATCGGAATTAAATACAAAAGGCACAATGCCGACTTACGTACAAGAAGACTGACTCTTCTTACTGTCTATGTTTTGAACCATTCCTGTGACACTAGTTATAGATTCCGATGCTTTACTCCAGGTTTACTGTATCCCTTGGACCATCTTATTGACGATGAAACACAGAAATTGCATCGAAATTAAATACAAAAGGCACAATGCCGACTTAAGGACAAGAAGACTGACTCTTCTTACTGACTATGTTTTGAACCATTCCTGTGACACTAGGTATAAATTTCGATGCTTCACTTCAGGTTTACTGTATCCCTCTGACTTTCTTATAGACGATGAAACACAGAAAAGGCATCGGAGTTAAATACAAAAGGCACAATGCCGACTTAAGTACAAGAAGACTGACTCTTCTTACTGTCTATGTTTTGAACCATTCCATGGACACTAGTTATAGATTCCGATACAACACTCCAGGTTTACTGTATCCCTTGGACCTTGTTATTCACGATGAAACACAGAAATTGCATCGGAATTAAATAGAAAAGGCACAATGCCGACTTAAGTCCAAGAAGACTGACTCTTCTTACTGACTATGTTTTGAACCATTCCTGTGACACTAGTTATAGATTCCGATGCTTCACTTCAGGTTTACTGTATCCCTCTGACCTTCTTATTGACGATGAAACACAGAAATTGCATCGGAATGAAATAGAAACGGCACAATGCCGACTTATGTACAAGAAGACTGACTCTTCTTACTGACTGTGTTTTGAACCATTCATGTGACACTAGTTATAGATTCCGCTGCTTCACCTAAGGTTTACTGTATCCCTCTGACCTTCTTATTGACGATGAAACACAGAAATTACATCGCAATTAAATACAAAAGGCACGATGCCGACTTATGTACAAGAAGACTGACTCCTCTTACTGTCTATGTTTGAACCATTCCTGTGACACTAGTTATAGATTCCGATGCTTCACATCAAGTTTACTGTATCCCTCTGACCTTCTAATTGATGGTGAAGCACAGAAATTGCATCGGAATTAAATACGAAAGGCACAATGCACAATTAAGATCAAGAAGACTGACTCTTCTTACTGACTATGTTTTGAACCATTTCTGTGACACTAGTTATAGATTCCGATGCTTCACTTCAGGTTTACTGTATCGCTTGGACCTTCTTATTGACGATGAAACACAGAAATTGCATCGGAATTAAATACAAACGGCACAATCCCGACTTACGTACAAGAAGACTGACTCTTCTTACTGTCTATGATTTGAACCATTCCTGTGACACTAGTTATAGATTCCGATGCTTTACTCCAGGTTTACTGTATCCCTTGGACCATCTTATTGACGATGAAACACAGAAATTGCATCAAATTAAATACAAAAGGCACAATGCCGACTTAAGGACAAGAAGACTGACTCTTCTTACTGACTATGTTTTGAACCATTCCTGTGACACTAGGTATAAAGTTCGCTTGCTTCACTTCAGGTTTACTGTATCCCTCTGACTTTCTTATAGACGATGAAACACAGAAAAGGCATCGGAGTTAAATACAAAACGCACAATGCCGACTTAAGTACAAGAAGACTGACTCTTCTTACTGTCTATGTTTTGAACCATTCCATGGACACTAGTTATAGATTCCGATGCACCACTCCAGGTTTACTGTATCCCTTGGACCTTGTTATTCACGATGAAACACAGAAATTGCATCGGAATTAAATAGAAAAGGCACAATGCCGACTTAAGTTCAAGAAGACTGACTCTTCCTACTGACTATGTTTTGAACCATTCCTGTGACACTAGTTATAGATTCCGATGCTTCACTTCAGGTTTCCTGTATCCCTTGGACCTTCTTATTGACGATGAAACAGAGAAATTGCATCGGCATTAAATACTAAAGGCAAAATGCCGACTTAAGTACACGAAGACTGACTCATCTTACTGTCTATGAATTGAACCATTCCTGTGACACTAGTTATAGATTCCGATGCATCACTCCAGGTTTACTGTGTCTCTTGGACCTTCTTATTGACGATGAAACACAGAAATTGCATCGGAAGTAAATACAAATGGCCCAATGCCGACTTAAGTACAAGAAGACTGTCTCTTCGTACTGTCTATGTTTGAAACATTCCGGCGACACTAGTTATAGATTCCGATGCTTCACTTCAGGTTTACTGTTTCCCTAGGACCTTCTTATTGACGATGAGACACAGAAATTGCATCGTATTTAAATACAAAGGGCACAATGCCGACTTAAGGAAAAGAAGACTCACTCTTCCGACTGTCTATGTTTTGAACCATTTCTGTGACACTAGTTATAGAGTCCGATGCTTCACTTCAGGTTTACTGTATCCCTTGGACATTCTTATTGACGATGAATCACAGAAATTGCATCGGAATTAAATACAAAAGGCACAATGCCGAGTTAAGTACAAGAACACTGACTCTTCTTACTGTCTATGGTTTGAACCATTCCTGTGACATTAGTTATAGATTCCGATACTTCACTTCAGGTTTACTGTATCCCTCTGACCTTCTTATTGACGATGATACACAGAGATTGCATCGGTATAAAATAGAAAAGGCACAATGCCGACTTAAGTACAAGAAGACAGACTCTTCTTACTCTCTATGATTTGAACCAATCCTGTGACACTAGTTGTAGATTCCGATGCTTCACTTCAGGTTTACTGTATTCCTTGGACATTCTTATTGACGATGAAACACAAAATTGTATCGGAATTAAATACAAAAGGCACAATGCCGACTTAAGGACAAGAAGACTGACTCTTCTTACTGACTTTGTTTTGAACCATTAGTGTGACACTAGTTATAGATTCCGATGCTTCACTTCAGGTTTCCTGTATCGCTTGGACCTTCTTATTGACGATGAAACACAGAAATTGCATCGGAATTAAATACAAAAGCCACAATGCCGACTTACGTACAAGAAGACTGACTCTTCTTACTGTCTATGTTTTGAACCATTCCTGTGACACTAGTTATAGATTCCGATGCTTTACTCCAGGTTTACTGTATCCCTTGGACCATCTTATTGACGATGAAACACAGAAATTGCATCGAAATTAAATACAAAAGGCACAATGCCGACTAAAGGACAAGAAGACTGACTCTTCTTACTGACTATGTTTTGAACCATTCCTGTGACACTAGGTATAAATTTCGATGCTTCACTTCAGGTTTACTGTATCCCTCTGACTTTCTTATAGACGATGAAACACAGAAAAGGCATCGGAGTTAAATACAAAAGGCACAATGCCGACTTAAGTACAAGAAGACTGACTCTTCTTACTGTCTATGTTTTGAACCATTCCATGGACACTAGTTATAGATTCCGATGCACCACTCCAGGTTTACTGTATCCCTTGGACCTTCTTATTGACGATGAAACAGAGAAATTGCATCGGCATTAAATACTAAAGGCAAAATGCCGACTTAAGTACTCGAAGACTGGCTCATCTTACTGTCTATGAATTGAACCATTCCTGTGACACTAGTTACAGATTCCGATGCATCACTCCAGGTTTACTGTGTCTGTTGGACTTTCTTATTGACGATGAGACACAGAAATTGCATCGTATTTAAATACAAAGGGCACAATGCCGACTTAAGGAAAAGAAGACTCACTCTTCTGACTGTCTATGTTTTGAACCATTTCTGTGACACTAGTTATAGAGTCCGATGCTTCACTTCAGGTTTACTGTATCCCTTGGACATTCTTATTGACGATGAATCACAGAAATTGCATCGGAATTAAATACAAAAGGCACAATGCCGACTTAAGTACAAGAAGACTCACACTTCTAACTGTCTATATTTTGAACCATTCCAGTGACACTAGTTATAGATTCCGATGCTTCACTTCAGGTTTACTGTATCCCTCTGACCTTCTTATTGACGATGAAACACAGAAATTGCATCGGAATGAAATAGAAACGGCACAATGCTGACTTATGTACAAGAAGACTGACTCTTCTTACTGTCTATGTTTGAACCATTCCTGTGACACTAGTTATAGATTCCGATGCCTCACTTCAAGTTTACTGTATCCCTCTGACCTTCTAATTGATGGTGAAGCACAGAAATTGCATCGGAATTAAATACGAAAGGCACAATGCACAATTAAGATCAAGAAGACTGACTCTTCTTACTGACTATGTTTTGAACCATTCCTGTGACACTAGGTATAAAGTTCGCTTGCTTCACTTCAGGTTTACTGTATCCCTCTGACTTTCTTATAGACGATGAAACACAGAAAAGGCATCGGAGTTAAATACAAAAGGCACAATGCCGACTTAAGTACAAGAAGACTGACTCTTCTTACTGTCTATGTTTTGAACCATTCCATGGACACTAGTTATAGATTCCGATGCACCACTCCAGGTTTACTGTATCCCTTGGACCTTGTTATTCACGATGAAACACAGAAATTGCATCGGAATTAAATAGAAAAGGCACAATGCCGACTTAAGTTCAAGAAGACTGACTCTTCTTACTGACTATGTTTTGAACCATTCCTGTGACACTAGTTATAGATTCCGATGCTTCACTTCAGGTTTCCTGTATCCCTTGGACCTTCTTATTGACGATGAAACAGGGAAATTGCATCGGCATTAAATACTAAAGGCAAAATGCCGACTTAAGTACACGAAGACTGACTCATCTTACTGTCTATGAATTGAACCATTCCTGTGACACTAGTTATAGATTCCGATGCATCACTCCAGGTTTACTGTGTCTCTTGGACCTTCTTATTGACGATGAAACACAGAAATTGCATCGGAAGTAAATACAAATGGCCCAATGCCGACTTAAGTACAAGAAGACTGTCTCTTCGTACTGTCTATGTTTGAAACATTCCGGCGACACTAGTTATAGATTCCGATGCTTCACTTCAGGTTTACTGTTTCCCTAGGACCTTCTTATTGACTATGAGACACAGAAATTGCATCGTATTTAAATACAAAAGGCACAATGCTGATTTAAGGAAAAGAAGACTCACTCTTCCGACTGTCTATGTTTTGAACCATTTCTGTGACACTAGTTATAGAGTCCGATGCTTCACTTCAGGTTTACTGTATCCCTTGGACATTCTTATTGACGATGAATCACAGAAATTGCATCGGAATTAAATACAAAAGGCACAATGCCGAGTTAAGTACAAGAACACTGACTCTTCTTACTGTCTATGGTTTGAACCATTCCTGTGACATTAGTTATAGGTTCCGATGCTTCACTTCATGTTTACTGTATCCCTTGTACCTTCTTATTGACGATGAAACACAGAAATTGCATCCGAATTAAATACAAATGGCACGAAGCCGACTCAAGTACATGAAGACCGACTCTACTTATTGACAATGATTTCAACCATTCCTGTGACACTAGTTATAGATTCCGATGCTTCACTTCAGGTTTACTGTATCCCTTGGACATTCTTATTGACGATGAAACAAAGAAATTGCATCGGAATTAAATACAAATGCACAATGCCGACTTAAGTACAAGAAGACTGACCCTTCTTACTGACTATGATTTGAACCATTCCTGTGACACTAGTTAAGGACTCCGATGCTTCACTTCAGGTTTACTGTATCCCTTGGACCTCCTTATTGACGATGAAACACAGAAATTGCTTCGGAATTAAATACAAAAGGCAAAATGCCGACTTCTGTACACGAACACTGACTCTTCTTACTTTCTATGTTTCGAACCATTCCTGTGACACTAGCTGTAGATTCCGATGCTCCACTCCAGGTTTACTGTATCCGTTGGACCTTCTTATTGACGATGAAACACAGAAATTGCATCGTATTTAAATACAAAGGGCACAATGCCGACTTAAGGAAAAGAAGACTCACTCTTCCGACTGTCTATGTTTTGAACCATTTCTGTGACACTACTTATAGATTCCGATACTTCACTTCAGGTTTACTGTATCCCTCTGACCTTCTTATTGACGATGATACACAGAGATTGCATCGGTATAAAATAGAAAAGGCACAATGCCGACTTAAGTACAAGAAGACAGACTCTTCTTACTGTCTATGATTTGAACCAATCCTGTGACACTAGTTGTAGATTCCGATGCTTCACTTCAGGTTTACTGTTTTCCTTGGACATTCTTATTGACGATGAAACACAAAATTGTATCGGAATTAAATACAAAAGGCACAATGCCGACTTAAGGACAAGAAGACTGACTCTTCTTACTGACTTTGTTTTGAACCATTAGTGTGACACTAGTTATAGATTCCGATGCTTCACTTCAGGTTTCCTGTATCGCTTGGACCTTCTTATTGACGATGGAACACAGAAATTGCATCGGAATTAAATACAAAAGCCACAATGCCGACTTACGTACAAGAAGACTGACTCTTCTTACTGTCTATGTTTTGAACCATTCCTGTGACACTAGTTATAGATTCCGATGCTTTACTCCAGGTTTACTGTATCCCTTGGACCATCTTATTGACGATGAAACACAGAAATTGCATCGAAATTAAATACAAAAGGCACAATGCCGACTAAAGGACAAGAAGACTGACTCTTCTTACTGACTATGTTTTGAACCATTCCTGTGACACTAGGTATAAATTTCGATGCTTCACTTCAGGTTTACTGTATCCCTCTGACTTTCTTATAGACGATGAAACACAGAAAAGGCATCGGAGTTAAATACAAAAGGCACAATGCCGACTTAAGTACAAGAAGACTGACTCTCCTTACTGTCTATGTTTTGAACCATTCCATGGACACTAGTTATAGATTCCGATGCACCACTCCAGGTTTACTGTATCCCTTGGACCTTCGTATTGACGATGAAACAGAGAAATTGCATCGGCATTAAATACTAAAGGCAAAATGCCGACTTAAGTACTCGAAGACTGGCTCATCTTACTGTCTATGAATTGAACCATTCCTGTGACACTAGTTACAGATTCCGATGCATCACTCCAGGTTTACTGTGTCTGTTGGACCTTCTTATTGACGATGAGACACAGAAATTGCATCGTATTTAAATACAAAGGGCACAATGCCGACTTAAGGAAAAGAAGACTCACTCTTCCGACTGTCTATGTTTTGAACCATTTCTGTGACACTAGTTATAGAGTCCGATGCTTCACTTCAGGTTTACTGTATCCCTTGGACATTCTTATTGACGATGAATCACAGAAATTGCATCGGAATTAAATACAAAAGGCACAATGCCGACTTAAGTACAAGAAGACTCACACTTCTAACTGTCTATATTTTGAACCATTCCAGTGACACTAGTTATAGATTCCGATGCTTCACTTCAGGTTTACTGTATCCCTCATGACCTTCTTATTGACGATGAGACACAGAAATTGCATCGGAATGAAATAGAAACGGCACAATGCTGACTTATGTACAAGAAGACTGACTCTTCTTACTGTCTATGTTTGAACCATTCCTGTGACACTAGTTATAGATTCCGATGCTTCACTTCAAGTTTACTGTATCCCTCTGACCTTCTAATTGATGGTGAAGCGCAGAAATTGCATCGGAATTAAATACGAAAGGCACAATGCACAATTAAGATCAAGAAGACTGACTCTTCTTACTGACTATGTTTTGAACCATTTCTGTGACACTAGTTATAGATTCCGATGCTTCACTTCAGGTTTACTGTATGGCTTGGACCTTCTTATTGACGATGAAACACAGAAATTGCATCGGAATTAAATACAAAAGGCACAATGCCGACTTACGTACAAGAAGACTGACTCTTCTTACTGTCTATGTTTTGAACCATTCCTGTGACACTAGTTATAGATTCCGATGCTTTACTCCAGGTTTACTGTATCCCTTGGACCATCTTATTGACGATGAAACACAGAAATTGCATCGAAATTAAATACAAAAGGCACAATGCCGACTTAAGGACAAGAAGACTGACTCTTCTTACTGACTATGTTTTAAACCATTCCTGTGACACTAGGTATAAAGTTCGCTTGCTTCACTTTAGGTTTACTGTATCCCTCTGACTTTCTCATAGACGATGAAACACAGAAAAGGCATCGGAGTTAAATACAAAAGGCACAATGCCGACTTACGTACAAGAAGACTCACACTTCTAACTGTCTATATTTTGAACCATTCCAGTGACACTAGTTATAGATTCCGATGCTTCACTTCAGGTTTACTGTATCCCTCTGACCTTCTTATTGACGATGAAACACAGAAATTGCATCGGAATGAAATAGAAACGGCACAATGCTGACTTATGTACAAGAAGACTGACTCTTCTTACTGTCTATGTTTGAACCATTCCTGTGACACTAGTTATAGATTCCGATGCTTCACTTCAAGTTTACTGTATCCCTCTGACCTTCTAATTGATGGTGAAGCGCAGAAATTGCATCGGAATTAAATACGAAAGGCACAATGCACAATTAAGATCAAGAAGACTGACTCTTCTTACTGACTATGTTTTGAACCATTTCTGTGACACTAGTTATAGATTCCGATGCTTCACTTCAGGTTTACTGTATCGCTTGGACCTTCTTATTGACGATGAAACACAGAAATTGCATCGGAATTAAATACAAAAGGCACAATGCCGACTTACGTACAAGAAGACTGACTCTTCTTACTGTCTATGTTTTGAACCATTCCTGTGACACTAGTTATAGATTCCGATGCTTTACTCCAGGTTTACTGTATCCCTTGGACCATCTTATTGACGATGAAACACAGAAATTGCATCGAAATTAAATACAAAAGGCACAATGCCGACTTAAGTTCAAGAAGACTGACTCTTCTTACTGACTATGTTTTGATCCATTCCTGTGACACTAGTTACAGATTCCGATCCTTCACTTCAGGTTTCCTGTATCCCTTGGACCTTCTTATTGACGATGAAACAGAGAAATTGCATCGGCATGAAATACTAAAGGCAAAATGCCGACTTAAGTACACGAAGACTGACTCATCTTACTGTCTATGAATTGAACCATTCCTGTGACACTAGTTATAGATTCCGATGCATCACTCCAGGTTTACTGTGTCTCTTGGACTTTCTTATTGACGATGATACACAGAAATTGCATCGGAAGTAAATACAAATGGCCCAATGCCGACTTAAGTACAATAAGACTGTCTCTTCGTACTGTCTATGTTTGAAACATTCCGGCGACACTAGTTATAGATTCCGATGCTTCACTTCAGGTTTACTGTTTCCCTAGGACCTTCTTATTGACGATGAGACACAGAAATTGCATCGTATTTAAATACAAAGGGCACAATGCCGACTTAAGGAAATGAAGACTCACTCTTCCGACTGTCTATGTTTTGAACCATTTCTGTGACACTAGTTATAGAGTCCGACGCTTCACTTCAGGTTTACTGTATCCCTTGGACATTCTTATTGACGATGAATCACAGAAATTGCATCGGAATTAAATACAAAAGGCACAATGCCGACTTAAGTACAAGAAGACTCACACTTCTAACTGTCTATATTTTGAACCATTCCAGTGACACTAGTTATAGATTCCGATGCTTCACTTCAGGTTTACTGTATCACTCTGACCTTCTTATTGACGATGAAACACAGAAATTGCATCGGAATTAAATAGAAACGGCACAATGCCGACTTATGTACAAGAAGACTGACTCTTCTTACTGTCTATGTTTTGAACCAATCCTGTGACACTAGTTGTAGATTCCGATGCTTCACTTCAGGTTTACTGTATCCCTTGGACCTTCTTATTGACGATGAAACACAGAAATTGCATCGGAATTAAATACAAAAGGCACAATGCCGAGTTAAGTACAAGAACACTGACTCTTCTTACTGTCTATGGTTTGAACCATTCCTGTGACATTAGTTATAGGTTCCGATGCTTCACTTCATGTTTACTGTATCCCTTGTACCTTCTTATTGACGATGAAACACAGAAATTGCATCCGAATTAAATACAAATGGCACGAAGCCGACTCAAGTACATGAAGACCGACTCTTCTTATTGACAATGATTTCAACCATTCCTGTGACACTAGTTATAGATTCCGATGCTTCACTTCAGGTTTACTGTATCTCTTGGACATTCTTATTGACGATGAAACAAAGAAATTGCATCGGAATTAAATACAAATGCACAATGCCGACTTAAGTACAAGAAGACTGACTCTTCTTACTGACTATGTTTTGAACCATTCCTGTGACACTAGTTAAGGACTCTGATGCTTCACTTCAGGTTTACTGTATCCCTTGGACCTCCTTATTGACGATGAAACACAGGAATTGCATCGGAATTAAATACAAAAGGCAAAATGCCGACTTATGTACACGAACACTGACTCTTCTTACTTTCTATGTTTCGAACCATTCCTGTAACACTAGCTATGGATTCCGATGCTCCACTCCAGGTTTACTGTATCCGTTGGACCTTCTTATTGACGATGAAACACAGAAATTGCATCGGAATTAAATACAAAAGGCACAATGCCGACTTACGTACAAGAAGACTGACTCTTCTTACTGTCTATGATTTGAACCATTCCATGGACACTAGTTATAGATTCCGATGCACAACTCCAGGTTTACTGTATCCCTTGGACCTTGTTATTCACGATGAAACACAGAAATTGCATCCTAATTAAATAGAAAGGGCACAATGCCGACTTAAGTTCAAGAAGACTGACTCTTCTTACTGACTATGTTTTGAACCATTCCTGTGACACTAGTTATAGATTCCGATGCTTCACTTCAGGTTTCCTGTATCCCTTGGACCTTCTTATTGACGATGAAACAGAGAAATTGCATCGGCATTAAATACTAAAGGTTAAAAGCCGACTTAAGTACATGAAGACTGACTCATCTTACTGTCTATGAATTAAACCATTCCTGTGACACTAGTTATAGATTCCGATGCATCACTCCAGGTTTACTGTGTCTCTTGGACGTTCTTATTGACGATGAAACACAGAAATTGCATCGGAATTAAATACAAATGGCCCAATGCCGACTTAAGTACAAGAAGACTGTCTCTTCGTACTGTCTATGTTTTGAAACATTCCGGCGACACTAGTTATAGATTCCGATACTTCACTTCAGGTTTACTGTTTCCCTTGGACCTTCTTATTGACGATGAGACACAGAAATTGCATCGTATTTAAATACAAAGGGCACAATGCCGACTTAAGGAAAAGAAGACTCACTCTTCCGACTGTCTATGTTTTGAACCATTTCTGTGACACTAGTTATAGAGTCCGATGCTTCACTTCAGGTTTACTGTATCCCTTGGACACTCTTATAGACGATGAATCACAGAAATTGCATCGGAATTAAATACAAAAGGCACAATGCCGAGTTAAGAACAAGAACACTGACTCTTCTTACTGTCTATGGTTTGAACCATTCCTGTGACATTAGTTATAGGTTCCGATGCTTCACTTCATGTTTACTGTATCCCTTGTACCTTCTTATTGACGATGAAACACAGAAATTGCGTCCGAATTAAATACAAATGGCACGAAGCCGACTCAAGTACATGAAGACCGACTCTTCTTATTGACAATGATTTCAACCATTCCTGTGACACTAGTTATAGAGTCCGATGCATCACTTCAGGTTTACTGTATCCCTTGGACATTCTTATTGACGATGAATCACAGAAATTGCATCGGAATTAAATACAAAAGGCACAATGCCGACTTAAGTACAAGAAGACTCACACTTCTAACTGTCTATATTTTGAACCATTCCAGTGATACTAGTTATAGATTCCGCTGCTTCACTTCAGGTTTACTGTATCCCTCTGACCTTCTTACTGACGATGAAACACAGAAATTTCATCGGAATTAAATAGAAAAGGCACAATGCCGACTTATGTACAAGAAGACTGACTCTTCTTACTGACTTTGTTTTGAACCATTAGTGTGACACTAGTTATAGATTCCGATGCTTCACTTCAGGTTTACTCTATCGCTTGGACCTTCTTATTGACGATGAAACACAGAAATTGCATCGGAATTAAATACAAAAGGCACAATGCCGACTTACGTACAAGAAGACTGACTCTTCTTACTGTCTATGTTTTTAACCATTCCTGTGACACTAGTTATAGATTCCGATGCTTTACTCCAGGTTTACTGTATCCCTTGGACCATCTTATTGACGATGAAACACAGAAATTGCATCGGCATTAAATACTAAAGGCAAAATGCCGACTTAAGTACACGAAGACTGACTCATCTTACTGTCTATGAATTGAACCATTCCTGTGACACTAGTTATAGATTCCGATGCATCACTCCAGGTTTACTGTGTCTCTTGGACCTTCTTATTGACGATGAAACACAGAAATTGCATCGGAATTAAATACAAATGGCCCAATGCCGACTTAAGTACAAGAAGACTGTCTCTTCGTACTGTCTATGTTTTGAAACATTCCGGCGACACTAGTTATAGATTCCGATGCTTCACTTCAGGTTTACTGTTTCCCTTGGACCTTCTTATTGACGATGAGACACAGAAATTGCATCGTATTTAAATACAAAGGGCACAATGCCGACTTAAGGAAAAGAAGACTCACTCTTACGACTGTCTATGTTTTGAACCATTTCTGTGACACTAGTTATAGAGTCCGATGCTTCACTTCAGGTTTACTGTATCCCTTGGACATTCATATTGACGATGAATCACAAAAATTGCATCGGAATTAAATACAAAAGGCACAATGCCGACTTAAGTACAAGAAGATTCACACTTCTAACTGTCTATATTTTGAACCATTCCAGTGACACTAGGTATAGATTCCGATGCTTCACTTCAGGTTTACTGTATCCCTCTGACCTTCTTATTGACGATGAAACACAGAAATTGCATCGGAATTAAATAGAAACGGCACAATGCCGACTTATGTACAAGAAGACTGACTCTTCTTACTGTCTATGTTTTGAACCAATCCTGTGACACTAGTTGTAGATTCCGATGCTTCACTTCAGGTTTACTGTATCCCTTGGACCTTTTTATTGACGATGAAACACAGAAATTGCATCTGAATTAAATACAAAAGGCACAATGCCGAGTTAAGTACAAGAACACTGACTCTTCCTACTGTCTATGGTTTGAACCATTCCTGTGACATTAGTTATAGGTTCCGATGCTTCACTTCATGTTTACTGTATCCCTTGTACCTTCTTATTGACGATGAAACACAGAAATTGCATCCGAATTAAATACAAATGGCACGAAGCCGACTCAAGTACATGAAGACCGACTCTTCTTATTGACAATGATTTCAACCATTCCTGTGACACTAGTTATAGATTCCGATGCTTCACTTCAGGTTTACTGTATCCCTTGGACATTCTTATTGACGATGAAACAAAGAAATTGCATCGGAATTAAATACAAATGCACAATGACGACTTAAGTACAAGAAGACTGACTCTTCTTACTGACTATGATTTGAACCATTCCTGTGACACTAGTTAAGGACTCCGATGCTTCACTTCAGGTTTACTGTATCCCTTGGACCTCCTTATTGACGATGAAACACAGAAATTGCATCGGAATTAAATACAAAAGGCAAAATGCCGACTTCTGTACACGAACACTGACTCTTCTTACTTTCTATGTTTCAAACCATTCCTGTGACACTAGCTATAGATTCCGATGCTCCACTCCAGGTGTACTGTATCCGTTGGACCTTCTTATTGACGATGAAACACAGAAATTGCATCGTATTTAAATACAAAGGGCACAATGCCGACTTAAGGAAAAGAAGACTCACTCTTCCGACTGTCTATGTTTTGAACCATTTCTGTGACACTAGTTATAGAGTCCGATGCATCACTTCAGGTTTACTGTTTCCCTTGGACCTTCTTATTGACGATGAAACACAGAAATTGCATCGGAATTAAATACAAAAGGCACAATGCCGACTTACGTACAAGAAGACTGACTCTTCTTACTGTCTATGTTTTGAACCATTCCTGTGACACTAATTATAGATTCCGATGCTTTACTCCAGGTTTACTGTATCCCTTGGACCATCTTATTCACGATGAAACACAGAAATTGCATCGAAATTAAATATAAAAGGCACAATGCCGACTTAAGGACAAGAAGACTGACTCTTCTTACTGACTATGTTTTGAAGCATTCCTGTGACACTAGGTATAAATTTCGATGCTTCACTTCAGGTTTACTGTATCCCTCTGACTTTCTTATAGACGATGAAACACAGAAAAGGCATCGGAGTTGAATACAAAAGGCACAATGCCGACATAAGTACAAGAAGACTGACTCTTCTTACTGTCTATGTTTTGAACCATTCCATGGACACTAGTTATAGATTCCGATGCACCACTCCAGGTTTACTGTATCCCTTGGACCTTGTTATTCACGATGAAACACAGAAATTGCATCGGAATTAAATAGAAAAGGCACAATGCCGACTTAAGTTCAAGAAGACTGACTCTTCTTACTGACTATGTTTTGAACCATTCCTGTGACACTAGTTATAGATTCCGATGCTTCACTTCAAGTTTCCTGTATCCCTTGGACCTTCTTATTGACGATGAAACAGAGAAATTGCATCGGCATTAAATACTAAAGGCAAAATGCCGACTTAAGTACACGAAGACTGACTCATCTTACTGTCTATGAATTGAACCATTCCTGTGACAATAGTTATAGATTCCGATGCATCACTCCAGGTTTACTGTGTCTCTTGGACCTTCTTATTGACGATGAAACACAGAAATTGCATCGGAATTAAATACAAATGGCCCAATGCCGACTTAAGTACAAGAAGACTGTCTCTTCATACTGTATATGTTTTGAAACATTCCGGCGACACTAGTTATAGATTCCGATGCTTCACTTCAGGTTTACTGTTTCCCTTGGACCTTCTTATTGACGATGAGACACAGAAATTGCATCGTATTTAAATACAAAGGGCACAATGCCGACTTAAGGGAAAGAAGACTCACTCTTCCGACTGTCTATGTTTTGAACCATTTCTGTGACACTAGTTATAGAGTCCGATGCTTCACTTCAGGTTTACTGTATCCCTTGGACATTCTTATTGACGATGAATCACAGAAATTGCATCGGAATTAAATACAAAATGCACAATGCCGACTTAAGTACAAGAAGACTCACACTTCTAACTGTCTATATTTCGAACCATTTCAGTGACACTAGGTATAGATTCCGATGCTTCACTTCAGGTTTACTGTATCCCTCTGACCTTCTTATTGACGATGAAACACAGAAATTGCATCGGAATTAAATAGAACCGGCACAATGCCGACTTATGTACAAGAAGACTGACTCTTCTTACTGTCTATGTTTTGAACCAATATTGTGACACTAGTTGTAGATTCCGATGCTTCACTTCAGGTTTACTGTATCCCTTGGACCTTCTTATTGACGATGAAACACAGAAATTGCATCGGAATTAAATACAAAAGGCACAATGCCGAGTTAAGTACAAGAACACTGACTCTTCCTACTGTCTATGGTTTGAACCATTTCTGTGACATTAGTTATAGGTTCCGATGCTTCACTTCATGTTTACTGTATCCCTTGTACCTTCTTATTGACGATGAAACACGGAAATTGCATCCGAATTAAATACAAATGGCACGAAGCCGACTCAAGTACATGAAGACCGTTTCTCCTTATTGACAATGATTTCAACCATTCCTGTGACACTAGTTATAGATTCCGATGCTTCACTTCAGGATTACTGTATCCCTTGGACATTCTTATTGACGATGAAACAAAGAAATTGCATCGGAATTAAATACAAATGCACAATGCCGACTTAAGTACAAGAAGACTGACTCTTCTTACTGACTATGTTTTGAACCATTCCTGTGACGCTAGTTAAGGACTCCGATGCTTCACTTCAGGTTTACTGTATCCCTTGGACCTTCTTATTGACGATGAAACACAGAAATTGCATCGGAATTAAATACAAAAGGCAAAATGCCGACTTATGTACACGAACACTGACTCTTCTTACTTTCTATGTTTCGAACCATTCCTGTGACACTAGCTATAGATTCCGATGCTCCACTCCAGGTTTACTGTATCCGTTGGACCTTCTTATTGACGATGAAACACAGAAATTACATCGGAATTAAATACAAAAGGCACAATGCCGACTTAACTACAAGAACACTGACTCTTCTTACTGTCTATGCTTTGAACCATTCCTGTGACACTAGTTATAGATTCCGATGCTTCACTCCAGGTTTACTGTATCCCTTGGACCTACTTATTGACGAAGAAACACAGAAATTGCATCGGAATTAAATACAAAAGGCACAATGTCGACTAAAGGACAAGAAGGCTGACTCTCCTTACTGACTATGTTTCGAACCATTCGTGTGACACTAGTTATAGATTCCGATGCTTCACTTCGGGTTTACAGTATCCCTGGGGCCTTCTTATTGACGATGAATCACAGAAAATGCATCGGGTTTAAATACATATGGCACAATGCCGACTTAAGTACAAGAAGACTGACTCATCTTACTGTCTATATTTTGAACCAATCCAGTGGCACCAGTTATAGATTCCGATGCATCACTTCAGGTTTACTGACCCCATGGACCTTCTTATTGACGATGAAACACAGAAATTGCATCGGAATTAAATACAAAAGGTAACATGCCGACTTAAGTACAAGAAGACTGACTTTTCTTACTGCCTATGTTTTGAACCATTACTGTGACTCTAGTTATAGATTCCGATGCTTCACTCCAGGTTTACTATATCCCTTGCACCTTCTTATTGACGATGAAACACAGAAATTGCATCGGAATTAAATACAAAAGGCACAATGCCGAATTAAGTACAAGTAGACTGACTCTTCTTACTGACTATGTTTGAACCATTCCTGCGACACTAGTTATAGATTCCGATGCTTCACTTCAGGTTTACTGTATCCCTCTGACCTTCTAATTGACGATGAAACACAGAAATTGCATCGGATTTCAATAGAAAAGGCACAATGCCAACTTAAGTGCAAGAAGGTTGACTCTTCTTACTGTCTATGTTTTGAACCAATCCTGTGACACTACTTGTAGATTCCGATGCTTCACTTCAGGCTTACTGTATCCCTTGGACATTCTTATTGACGATGAAACACAGAAATTGAATCGGAATTAAATACAAAAGGCACAATGCCGACATAAGTACAAGAACACTGATTCTTCCTACTGTCTATGTTTTGAACCATTCCTGTGACACTAGTTATAGATTCCGATGCTTCACTTCGGTTTACTGTATCCCTTGTACGTTCTTATTAACGATGAAACACAGAAATTGCATCGGAATTAAGTATAAAAGGCACAATGCCGACTTAAGTACATCAAGACCGACTCTTCTTATTGACAATGATTTGCACCATTCCTGTGACACTAGTTACAGATTCCGATGCTTCACTTCCGGTTTGCTGTATCCCTCTGACCTTCTTATTGACGATGAAACACAGATATTGCATCGGAATTAAATACAAAAGGCTCAATGCAGACTTAAGTACAAGAAGACTGACTCTTCTTACTGTCTATGTTTGAACCAT
Organism: Schistocerca piceifrons; assembly: GCF_021461385.2. NCBI lineage: Eukaryota > Metazoa > Arthropoda > Insecta > Orthoptera > Acrididae > Schistocerca > Schistocerca piceifrons. Next base: position 116,114 of record NW_025728043.1, read on the forward strand.
TCCTTTGACACTAGTTATAGATTTCGATGCTTCACTTCAGGTTTACTGTATCCCTCTGACCTTCTTATTGACGGTGAAACACAGAAATTGCATCGGAATTAAATACGAAAGGCACAATGCCGACTTAAGTACACGAAGACTGACTCTTCTTACTGTCTAAGATTTGAACCTTTCCTGAGACACTAGTTATAGATTCCGATGCAACACTCCAGGTTTACCGTATCATTTGGATCTTCTTATTGACGATGAAACACAGAAATTGCATCTGAATTAAATACAAAAGGCACAATGCCGACTTAAGGACAAGAAGATTGACTCTTCTTACTGACTTTGTTTTGAACCATTAGTGTGACACTAGTTATAGATTCCGATGCTTCACTTCAGGTGTACTGTATCCCTCTGACCTTATTGCCGATGAAACACATTAATTGCATCGGAATTAAATACAACAGTCACAATGCCGACTTAAGGACAAGAAGACTGACTCTTCTTACTGACTATGTTTTGAACCATTCCTGTGACACTAGTTATAGATTCCGATGCTTCACTTCAGGTTTACTGTATCCCTGGGACCTTCTTATTGACGATGAATCACAGAAATTGCATCGGAAATAGATACATAAGACACAATGCCGACTTAAGTACAAGAAGACTGACTCTTCTTACTGTCTATCTTTTGAACCAATCCAGTGACACTAGTTATAGATTCCGATGCTTCACTTCAGGTTTACTGAACCCCATGGACCTTCTTATTGACGATGAAACACAGAAATTGCATCGGAATTAAATACAAAAGGCACAATGCCGACTTAAGTACAAGAAGACTGACTTTTGTTACTGCCTATGTTTTGAACCATTACTGTGACTCTAGTTATAGATTCCGATGCTTCACTCCAGGTTTACTGTATCCCTTGGACCTTCTTATTGACGATGAAACACAGAAATTGCATCGGAATTAAATACAAAAGGCACATTGCCGAATTAAGTACAAGTAGACTGACTCTTCTTACTGACTATGTTTGAACCATTCCTGTGACATTAGTTATAGATTCCGATGCTTCACTTCAGGTTTACTGTATCCCTCTGACCTTCTTAATGACGATGAAACACAGAAATTGCATCGGATATAAATAGAAAAGGCACAATGCCGACTTACGTACAAGAAGATTGACTCTTCTCACTGTCTATGTTTTGAACCAATCCTATGACACTAGTTGTAGATTCCGAGGCTTACCTTCAGGTTTACTGTATCCCTTGGACCTTCTTATTGACGATGAAACACAGAAATTGAATCGGAATTCAATACAAAAGGCACATTGCCGACTTAAGTACAAGAACACTGACTCTTCCTACAGTCTATGTTTTGAACCATTCCTGTGACACTAGTTATAGATTCCGATGCTTCACTTCAGGTTTACCGTATCCCTTGTACGTTCTTATTGACGATGAAACACAGATATTGCATCGGAATTAAATACAAAAGGCACAATGCCGACTTCAGTACATGAAGACCGACTCTTCTTATTGACAATGATTTGCACCATTCCTGTGACACTAGTTACAGATTCCGATGCTTCACTTCCGGTTTACTGTATCCCTCTGACCTTCTTATTGACGATGAAACACAGATATTGCATCGGAATTAAATACAAAAGCTCAATGCCGACTTAAGTACAAGACGACTGACTCTTCTTACTGTCTATGATTTGAACCATTCCATTGACACTAGTTATAGATTCCGATGCTTCACTAAAGGTTTACTGTATCCCTTGGACCTTGTTATTGACGATGAAACACAGAAATTGCATCGGAATGAAATTGAAAAGGCACAATGCCGACTTAAGAACAAGAACACTGACTCTTCTTACTGTCTATGGTTTGAACCATTCCTGTGACATTAGTTATAGGTTCCGATGCTTCACTTCATGTTTACTGTATCCCTTGTACCTTCTGATTGACGATGAAACACAGAAATTGCGTCCGAATTAAATACAAATGGCACGAAGCCGACTCAAGTACATGAAGACCGACTCTTCTTATTGACAATGATTTCAACCATTCCTGTGACACTAGTTATAGAGTCCGATGCATCACTTCAGGTTTACTGTATCCCTTGGACATTCTTATTGACGATGAATCACAGAAATTGCATCGGAATTAAATACAAAAGGCACAATGCCGACTTAAGTACAAGAAGACTCACACTTCTAACTGTCTATATTTTGAACCATTCCAGTGATACTAGTTATAGATTCCGATGCTTCACTTCAGGTTTACTGTATCCCTCTGACCTTCTTACTGACGATGAAACACAGAAATTTCATCGGAATTAAATAGAAAAGGCACAATGCCGACTTATGTACAAGAAGACTGACTCTTCTTACTGACTTTGTTTTGAACCATTAGTGTGACACTAGTTATAGATTCCGATGCTTCACTTCAGGTTTACTCTATCGCTTGGACCTTCTTATTGACGATGAAACACAGAAATTGCATCGGAATTAAATACAAAAGGCACAATGCCGACTTACGTACAAGAAGACTGACTCTTCTTACTGTCTATGTTTTTAACCATTCCTGTGACACTAGTTATAGATTCCGATGCTTTACTCCAGGTTTACTGTATCCCTTGGACCATCTTATTGACGATGAAACACAGAAATTGCATCGGCATTAAATACTAAAGGCAAAATGCCGACTTAAGTACACGAAGACTGACTCATCTTACTGTCTTTGAATTGAACCATTCCTGTGACACTAGTTATAGATTCCGATGCATCACTCCAGGTTTACTGTGTCTCTTGGACCTTCTTATTGACGATGAAACACAGAAATTGCATCGGAATTAAATACAAATGGCCCAATGCCGACTTAAGTACAAGAAGACTGTCTCTTCGTACTGTCTATGTTTTGAAACATTCCGGCGACACTAGTTATAGATTCCGATGCTTCACTTCAGGTTTACTGTTTCCCTTGGACCTTCTTATTGACGATGAGACACAGAAATTGCATCGTATTTAAATACAAAGGGCACAATGCCGACTTAAGGAAAAGAAGACTCACTCTTACGACTGTCTATGTTTTGAACCATTTCTGTGACACTAGTTATAGAGTCCGATGCTTCACTTCAGGTTTACTGTATCCCTTGGACATTCATATTGACGATGAATCACAAAAATTGCATCGGAATTAAATACAAAAGGCACAATGCCGACTTAAGTACAAGAAGATTCACACTTCTAACTGTCTATATTTTGAACCATTCCAGTGACACTAGGTATAGATTCCGATGCTTCACTTCAGGTTTACTGTATCCCTCTGACCTTCTTATTGACGATGAAACACAGAAATTGCATCGGAATTAAATAGAAACGGCACAATGCCGACTTATGTACAAGAAGACTGACTCTTCTTACTGTCTATGTTTTGAACCAATCCTGTGACACTAGTTGTAGATTCCGATGCTTCACTTCAGGTTTACTGTATCCCTTGGACCTTTTTATTGACGATGAAACACAGAAATTGCATCTGAATTAAATACAAAAGGCACAATGCCGAGTTAAGTACAAGAACACTGACTCTTCCTACTGTCTATGGTTTGAACCATTCCTGTGACATTAGTTATAGGTTCCGATGCTTCACTTCATGTTTACTGTATCCCTTGTACCTTCTTATTGACGATGAAACACAGAAATTGCATCCGAATTAAATACAAATGGCACGAAGCCGACTCAAGTACATGAAGACCGACTCTTCTTATTGACAATGATTTCAACCATTCCTGTGACACTAGTTATAGATTCCGATGCTTCACTTCAGGTTTACTGTATCCCTTGGACATTCTTATTGACGATGAAACAAAGAAATTGCATCGGAATTAAATACAAATGCACAATGACGACTTAAGTACAAGAAGACTGACTCTTCTTACTGACTATGATTTGAACCATTCCTGTGACACTAGTTAAGGACTCCGATGCTTCACTTCAGGTTTACTGTATCCCTTGGACCTCCTTATTGACGATGAAACACAGAAATTGCATCGGAATTAAATACAAAAGGCAAAATGCCGACTTCTGTACACGAACACTGACTCTTCTTACTTTCTATGTTTCAAACCATTCCTGTGACACTAGCTATAGATTCCGATGCTCCACTCCAGGTTTACTGTATCCGTTGGACCTTCTTATTGACGATGAAACACAGAAATTGCATCGTATTTAAATACAAAGGGCACAATGCCGACTTAAGGAAAAGAAGACTCACTCTTCCGACTGTCTATGTTTTGAACCATTTCTGTGACACTAGTTATAGAGTCCGATGCATCACTTCAGGTTTACTGTTTCCCTTGGACCTTCTTATTGACGATGAAACACAGAAATTGCATCGGAATTAAATACAAAAGGCACAATGCCGACTTACGTACAAGAAGACTGACTCTTCTTACTGTCTATGTTTTGAACCATTCCTGTGACACTAATTATAGATTCCGATGCTTTACTCCAGGTTTACTGTATCCCTTGGACCATCTTATTGACGATGAAACACAGAAATTGCATCGAAATTAAATATAAAAGGCACAATGCCGACTTAAGGACAAGAAGACTGACTCTTCTTACTGACTATGTTTTGAAGCATTCCTGTGACACTAGGTATAAATTTCGATGCTTCACTTCAGGTTTACTGTATCCCTCTGACTTTCTTATAGACGATGAAACACAGAAAAGGCATCGGAGTTGAATACAAAAGGCACAATGCCGACATAAGTACAAGAAGACTGACTCTTCTTACTGTCTATGTTTTGAACCATTCCATGGACACTAGTTATAGATTCCGATGCACCACTCCAGGTTTACTGTATCCCTTGGACCTTGTTATTCACGATGAAACACAGAAATTGCATCGGAATTAAATAGAAAAGGCACAATGCCGACTTAAGTTCAAGAAGACTGACTCTTCTTACTGACTATGTTTTGAACCATTCCTGTGACACTAGTTATAGATTCCGATGCTTCACTTCAAGTTTCCTGTATCCCTTGGACCTTCTTATTGACGATGAAACAGAGAAATTGCATCGGCATTAAATACTAAAGGCAAAATGCCGACTTAAGTACACGAAGACTGACTCATCTTACTGTCTATGAATTGAACCATTCCTGTGACAATAGTTATAGATTCCGATGCATCACTCCAGGTTTACTGTGTCTCTTGGACCTTCTTATTGACGATGAAACACAGAAATTGCATCGGAATTAAATACAAATGGCCCAATGCCGACTTAAGTACAAGAAGACTGTCTCTTCATACTGTATATGTTTTGAAACATTCCGGCGACACTAGTTATAGATTCCGATGCTTCACTTCAGGTTTACTGTTTCCCTTGGACCTTCTTATTGACGATGAGACACAGAAATTGCATCGTATTTAAATACAAAGGGCACAATGCCGACTTAAGGGAAAGAAGACTCACTCTTCCGACTGTCTATGTTTTGAACCATTTCTGTGACACTAGTTATAGAGTCCGATGCTTCACTTCAGGTTTACTGTATCCCTTGGACATTCTTATTGACGATGAATCACAGAAATTGCATCGGAATTAAATACAAAATGCACAATGCCGACTTAAGTACAAGAAGACTCACACTTCTAACTGTCTATATTTTGAACCATTTCAGTGACACTAGGTATAGATTCCGATGCTTCACTTCAGGTTTACTGTATCCCTCTGACCTTCTTATTGACGATGAAACACAGAAATTGCATCGGAATTAAATAGAACCGGCACAATGCCGACTTATGTACAAGAAGACTGACTCTTCTTACTGTCTATGTTTTGAACCAATATTGTGACACTAGTTGTAGATTCCGATGCTTCACTTCAGGTTTACTGTATCCCTTGGACCTTCTTATTGACGATGAAACACAGAAATTGCATCGGAATTAAATACAAAAGGCACAATGCCGAGTTAAGTACAAGAACACTGACTCTTCCTACTGTCTATGGTTTGAACCATTTCTGTGACATTAGTTATAGGTTCCGATGCTTCACTTCATGTTTACTGTATCCCTTGTACCTTCTTATTGACGATGAAACACGGAAATTGCATCCGAATTAAATACAAATGGCACGAAGCCGACTCAAGTACATGAAGACCGTTTCTCCTTATTGACAATGATTTCAACCATTCCTGTGACACTAGTTATAGATTCCGATGCTTCACTTCAGGATTACTGTATCCCTTGGACATTCTTATTGACGATGAAACAAAGAAATTGCATCGGAATTAAATACAAATGCACAATGCCGACTTAAGTACAAGAAGACTGACTCTTCTTACTGACTATGTTTTGAACCATTCCTGTGACGCTAGTTAAGGACTCCGATTCTTCACTTCAGGTTTACTGTATCCCTTGGACCTTCTTATTGACGATGAAACACAGAAATTGCATCGGAATTAAATACAAAAGGCAAAATGCCGACTTATGTACACGAACACTGACTCTTCTTACTTTCTATGTTTCGAACCATTCCTGTGACACTAGCTATAGATTCCGATGCTCCACTCCAGGTTTACTGTATCCGTTGGACCTTCTTATTGACGATGAAACACAGAAATTACATCGGAATTAAATACAAAAGGCACAATGCCGACTTCACTACAAGAACACTGACTCTTCTTACTGTCTATGCTTTGAACCATTCCTGTGACACTAGTTATAGATTCCGATGCTTCACTCCAGGTTTACTGTATCCCTTGGACCTACTTATTGACGAAGAAACACAGAAATTGCATCGGAATTAAATACAAAAGGCACAATGTCGACTAAAGGACAAGAAGGCTGACTCTCCTTACTGACTATGTTTCGAACCATTCGTGTGACACTAGTTATAGATTCCGATGCTTCACTTCGGGTTTACAGTATCCCTGGGGCCTTCTTATTGACGATGAATCACAGAAAATGCATCGGGTTTAAATACATATGGCACAATGCCGACTTAAGTACAAGAAGACTGACTCATCTTACTGTCTATATTTTGAACCAATCCAGTGGCACCAGTTATAGATTCCGATGCATCACTTCAGGTTTACTGACCCCATGGACCTTCTTATTGACGATGAAACACAGAAATTGCATCGGAATTAAATACAAAAGGTAACATGCCGACTTAAGTACAAGAAGACTGACTTTTCTTACTGCCTATGTTTTGAACCATTACTGTGACTCTAGTTATAGATTCCGATGCTTCACTCCAGGTTTACTATATCCCTTGCACCTTCTTATTGACGATGAAACACAGAAATTGCATCGGAATTAAATACAAAAGGCACAATGCCGAATTAAGTACAAGTAGACTGACTCTTCTTACTGACTATGTTTGAACCATTCCTGCGACACTAGTTATAGATTCCGATGCTTCACTTCAGGTTTACTGTATCCCTCTGACCTTCTAATTGACGATGAAACACAGAAATTGCATCGGATTTCAATAGAAAAGGCACAATGCCAACTTAAGTGCAAGAAGGTTGACTCTTCTTACTGTCTATGTTTTGAACCAATCCTGTGACACTACTTGTAGATTCCGATGCTTCACTTCAGGCTTACTGTATCCCTTGGACATTCTTATTGACGATGAAACACAGAAATTGAATCGGAATTAAATACAAAAGGCACAATGCCGACATAAGTACAAGAACACTGATTCTTCCTACTGTCTATGTTTTGAACCATTCCTGTGACACTAGTTATAGATTCCGATGCTTCACTTCGGTTTACTGTATCCCTTGTACGTTCTTATTAACGATGAAACACAGAAATTGCATCGGAATTAAGTATAAAAGGCACAATGCCGACTTAAGTACATCAAGACCGACTCTTCTTATTGACAATGATTTGCACCATTCCTGTGACACTAGTTACAGATTCCGATGCTTCACTTCCGGTTTGCTGTATCCCTCTGACCTTCTTATTGACGATGAAACACAGATATTGCATCGGAATTAAATACAAAAGGCTCAATGCAGACTTAAGTACAAGAAGACTGACTCTTCTTACTGTCTATGTTTGAACCATTCCTTTGACACTAGTTATAGATTTCGATGCTTCACTTCAGGTTTACTGTATCCCTCTGACCTTCTTATTGACGGTGAAACACAGAAATTGCATCGGAATTAAATACGAAAGGCACAATGCCGACTTAAGTACACGAAGACTGACTCTTCTTACTGTCTAAGATTTGAACCTTTCCTGAGACACTAGTTATAGATTCCGATGCAACACTCCAGGTTTACCGTATCATTTGGATCTTCTTATTGACGATGAAACACAGAAATTGCATCTGAATTAAATACAAAAGGCACAATGCCGACTTAAGGACAAGAAGATTGACTCTTCTTACTGACTTTGTTTTGAACCATTAGTGTGACACTAGTTATAGATTCCGATGCTTCACTTCAGGTGTACTGTATCCCTCTGACCTTATTGCCGATGAAACACATTAATTGCATCGGAATTAAATACAACAGTCACAATGCCGACTTAAGGACAAGAAGACTGACTCTTCTTACTGACTATGTTTTGAACCATTCCTGTGACACTAGTTATAGATTCCGATGCTTCACTTCAGGTTTACTGTATCCCTGGGACCTTCTTATTGACGATGAATCACAGAAATTGCATCGGAAATAGATACATAAGACACAATGCCGACTTAAGTACAAGAAGACTGACTCTTCTTACTGTCTATCTTTTGAAGCAATCCAGTGACACTAGTTATAGATTCCGATGCTTCACTTCAGGTTTACTGAACCCCATGGACCTTCTTATTGACGATGAAACACAGAAATTGCATCGGAATTAAATACAAAAGGCACAATGCCGACTTAAGTACAAGAAGACTGACTTTTGTTACTGCCTATGTTTTGAACCATTACTGTGACTCTAGTTATAGATTCCGATGCTTCACTCCAGGTTTACTGTATCCCTTGGACCTTCTTATTGACGATGAAACACAGAAATTGCATCGGAATTAAATACAAAAGGCACATTGCCGAATTAAGTACAAGTAGACTGACTCTTCTTACTGACTATGTTTGAACCATTCCTGTGACATTAGTTATAGATTCCGATGCTTCACTTCAGGTTTACTGTATCCCTCTGACCTTCTTATTGACGATGAAACACAGAAATTGCATCGGATATAAATAGAAAAGGCACAATGCCGACTTACGTACAAGAAGATTGACTCTTCTCACTGTCTATGTTTTGAACCAATCCTATGACACTAGTTGTAGATTCCGAGGCTTACCTTCAGGTTTACTGTATCCCTTGGACCTTCTTATTGACGATGAAACACAGAAATTGAATCGGAATTCAATACAAAAGGCACATTGCCGACTTAAGTACAAGAACACTGACTCTTCCTACAGGCTATGTTTTGAACCATTCCTGTGACACTAGTTATAGATTCCGATGCTTCACTTCAGGTTTACCGTATCCCTTGTACGTTCTTATTGACGATGAAACACAGATATTGCATCGGAATTAAATACAAAAGGCACAATGCCGACTTCAGTACATGAAGACCGACTCTTCTTATTGACAATGATTTGCACCATTCCTGTGACACTAGTTACAGATTCCGATGCTTCACTTCCGGTTTACTGTATCCCTCTGACCTTCTTATTGACGATGAAACACAGATATTGCATCGGAATTAAATACAAAAGCTCAATGCCGACTTAAGTACAAGAAGACTGACTCTTCTTACTGTCTATGATTTGAACCATTCCATTGACACTAGTTATAGATTCCGATGCTTCACTAAAGGTTTACTGTATCCCTTGGACCTTGTTATTGACGATGAAACACAGAAATTGCATCGGAATGAAATTGAAAAGGCACAATGCCGACTTAAGAACAAGAAGACTGACTCTTCTTACTGACTATGTTTTGAACCATTCCTGTGACACTAGTTATATATTCCGATGCTTCACTTCAGGTTTGCTGTATCCCTTGGACCTTCTTATTGACGATGAAACACAGAAATTGCATCGGAATTAAATACAAAAGGCAAAATGCCGGCTTAAGTACACGAAGACTGACTCTGCTTACTGTCTATGTTTTGAACCATTCCTGTGACACTAGTTATAGATTCCGATGCTTCACTCCAGGTTTACTGTATCCCTTGGAACTTCCTATTGACGATGAAACACAGATATTGCATCGGAATTAAATACAAAAGGCACAAAGCCGACTTAAGGACAAGAAGACTGACTCTTCTTACTGACTTTGTTTTGAACCATTCCTGTGACACTAGTTATAGATTCCGATGCTTCACTTCAGGAATATTGTATCCCTCTGACCTTCTTATTGACGATGAATCACAGAATTTGCACCGGAATTAAATAGAAAAGGCACAATTTCGACTTAAGTAAGAAGAAGACTGACTCTTCTTACTGCCTATGTTTTGAACCATTCCTGTGACACTAGTTATAGATACCGATGCTTCACTCCAGGTTTACTGTATCCCTTGGACCTTCTTATTGACGATGAAACACAGAAATTTCATCGGAATTAAATTGAAAAGGCACAATGCCGACTTAAGTACAAGTAGACTGACTCCTCTTACTGACTGTGTTTGAACCATTCCTGTGACACTAGTCATAGTTTCCGATGCTTCACTTCAGAATTACAGTATACCTTGGACCTTTTTATTGACGATCAAACACAGAAATTGCATCGGAATAAAATCCAAAAGGCACAATGCCGACTTACGTACAAGAAGACTGACTCTTCCCACTGTCTATGCTTTGAACCATTCCTGTGACACTAGTTTTGGATTCCGATGCTTCACTTGAGGTTTACTCTAACCCTCTGACTTTATTGCCGATGAAACACAGAAATTGCATAGGAATTAAATACAAAAGGCACAATGCCGACTTAAGGACAAGAAGACTGACTCTTCTTACTGACTATGTTTTGAAACATTTCTGTGACACTAGTTATAGATTCCGATTCTTCACTTCAGGTTTACTGTATCCCTCTTACCTTCTTTTTGACGATGAAACACAGAAATTGCATCGGAATTAAATACAAAAGCCACAATGCCGACATAAGTACAAGAAGGGTGACTCTTCGTACTGTCTATGTTTTGACCATTCCTGTGACACTAGTTATAGATTCCTATGCTTCACTTCAGGTTTACTGTTTATCTTGGACCATCGTATTGACGATGAAACACAGAAATTGCATCGGAATTAAATACAAAAGGCACAATGCCGACTTATGTACAAGAAGACTGACTCTTCTTACTGTCTACGTTTGAACCATTCCTGTGACACTAGTTATAGATTCCGATGCTTCACTTCAGGTTTACTGTATCCCTCTGACCTTCTTATTGGCGGTGAAACACACAAATTGCATCGGAATTAAATATGAAGATCACAATGCCGACTTAAGTGCAAGAAGACTGACTCTTCTTACTGACTAAGTTTCAAACCATTCTTGTGACACTAGTTATAGATTCCGATGCTTCACTTCAGGTTTACTGTATCCCTTGGACCTTCTTATTGACGATGAAACACAGAAATTCCATCGGAATTAAATACAAAAAGCACAATGCCGACTTAAGTACAAGAACAGTGACTCTTCCTACTGTCTATGATTTGAAACATTCCTGTGACACTAGTTTTAGATTCCGACGTTTCACCTCAGGTTTACTGTATCCCTTGTACCTTCTTATTGACGATGAAACACTGAAATTGCATCGGAATTAAATACAAAAGGCACAATGCCGTCTTAAGTACATGAAGACCGACTCTTCTTATTGACAATTATTTGAACCATTCCTGTGACACTAGTTATAGATTCCGATGCTTCACTTCATGTTTACTGTATCCCTTGGACATTCTTATTGAAAATGAAGCACAGAAATTGAATCGGAATTAAATACGAAAGGCACAATGCCGACATAAGTACACGAAGACTGACTCTTCTTACTGTCTATGTTTTGAACCATTCCTGGGACACTAGTTATAGATTCCGATGCTACACTCCAGGTTTACTGTATCATTTGGACCTTCTTATTGACGATGAAACACAGAAATTGCATCGGAATTAAATACAAAAGGCACAATGCCGACTTAAGGACAAGAAGACTGACTTTATATACTGACTTTGTTTTGAACCATTAGTGTGACACTAGTTATAGATTCCGATGCTTCACTTCAGGTTTACTGTATCCCTTGGACATTCTTATTGACGATGAAGCACAGAAACTGCATCGGAATTAAATACAAAAGGCACAATGCCGACTTAAGTACCAGAACATTGACTCTTCCTACTGTCTATGATTTGAACCATTCCTGTGACACTAGGTATATATTCCGATGCTTCACTTCAGGTTTACTGTATCCCTTTGACCTTCTTATTGACGATGAAACACAGAAATTGCATCGGAAATAAATAGAAAAGGCACAATGCCGACTTAAGTACATGAAGACCGACTCTTCCTACTGACTATGTTTTGAACCATTCCTGTGACACTACTTATAGATTCCGATGCTTCACTTGAGGTTTACTGTATCCCTTGGACCTTCTTATTGACGATGAAACACAGAAATTGCATCGGAATTAAATACAAAAGGCATAGTGCCGACTTAAGTACAAGAAGACTGACACTTCTTACTGTCAATGTTTTGAACCCTTCCTGTGACACTAGGTATAGATTCCGATGTTTCACTCCAGGTTTACTGTATCCCTTCTACCTTCTTATTGACGATGAAACACACAAATTGCATCGGAATCAAATACAAAAGGCACAAGGCCGACTTAAGTACAAGAACAGTGACTCTTCCTACTGTCTATGATTTGAAACATTCCTGTGACACTAGTTTTAGATTCCGACGCTTCACTTCAGGTTTACTGTATCACTTGAACCTTCTTATTGACGATGAAACACAGAAATTGCATCGGAATTAAATACAAAAGGCACAATGCCGACTTAAGTACAAGAAGACTGACTCTTCTTACTGTCTATGTTTTGAACCAATCCTGTGACACTAGTTGTAGATTCCGATGCCTGACTTCAGGTTTACTTTATCCCTTGGACCTTCGTATTGACGATGAAACACAGTAATTGCATCGGAATTAAATACAAAAGGCACAATGCCGACTTAAGTACAAGAACAGTGACTCTTCCCACTGCCTATGATTTGAAACATTTCTGTGACACTAGTTTTAGATTCCGACGCTTCACTTTAGGTTTACTGTATCCCTTGTACCTTCTTATTGACGATGAAACACTGAAATTGCATCGGAATTATATACAAAAGGCACAATGCCGTCTTAAGTACATGAAGACCGACTCTTCTTATTGTCAATTATTTGAACCATTCCTGTGACACTAGTTATAGATTCCGATGCTTCATTTCAGGTTTACTGTATCACTTGGACATTCTTATTGACGAAGAAGCACAGAAATTGAATCGGAATTAAATACGAAATGCACAATGCCGACTTAAGTACACGAAGACTGACTCTTCTTACTGTCAATGTTTTGAACCATTCCTCCGCCACTAGTTATAGATTCCGATGCTACACTCCAGGTTTACTGTATCCCTTGTACCTTCTTATTGACGATGAAGCACAGAAACTGCATCGGAATTAAATACAAAAGGCACAATGCCGACTTAAGTACCAGAACATTGACTCTTCCTACTGTCTATGTTTTGAATCATTCCTGTGACACTAGCTATAGATTCCGATGCTTCACTTCAGGTTTGCTGTATCCCTTGGACCTTCTTATTGACCATGTAACACAGATATTGCATCGGAAGTAAATACAAAATGCAAAATCCCGGCTTAAGTACACGAAGACTGACTCTTCTTAGTGTCTATGCTTTGAACCATTCCTGTGACACTAGTTATAGATTCCGATTCTTCCCTCCAGGTTTACTGTATCCCTTGGACCTTCTTATTGAAGATGAAGCACAGAAATTGCACCGGAATTAAATACAAAAGGCACAAAGCCGACTTAAGGACAAGAAGACTGACTCTTCTTGCTGACTTTGATTTGAACCATTCCTGTGCTACTAGTGATATATTCCGATGCCTCCCTTCAGGTTTATTGTATCCCTCTGACCTTCTTGTTGACGATGAATCACAGAAATTGCATCCGAATTAAATAGAAAATCCACAATTTCGACTTAAGTACAAGAAGACTGACTGTTCTTATTGTCTATGTTTTGAACCATTCCTGTGACACTAGTTATAGATTCCGATGCTTCACTTCAGGTTTACTGTATCCCTTGGACATTCTTATTGACGATGAATCAAAGAAATTGCATCGGAATTAAATACAAAAGGCACAATGCCGAGTTAAGTACAAGAACACTGACTCTTGTTACTGTCTATGGTTTGAACCATTCCTGTGACATTAGTTATAGGTTCCGATGCTTCACTTCATGTTTACTGTATCCCTTGTACCTTCTTATTGACGATGAAACACAGAAATTGCATCCGAATTAAATACAAATGGCACGAAGCCGACTCAAGTACATGAAGACCGACTCTTCTTATTGACAATGATTTCAACCATTCCTGTGACACTAGTTATAGATTCCGATGCTTCACTTCAGGTTTACTGTATCCCTTGGACAATCTTATTGACGATGAAACAAAGAAATTGCATCGGAATTAAATACAAATGCACAATGCCGACTTAAGTACAAGAAGACGGACTCTTCTTACTGACTATGATTTGAACCATTCCTGTGACACTAGTTAAATACTCCGATGCTTCCCTTCAGGTTTACTGTATCCCTTGGACCTCCTTATTGACGATGAAACACAGAAATTGCTTCGGAATTAAATACAAAAGGCAAAATGCCGACTTCTGTACACGAACACTGACTCTTCTTACTTTCTATGTTTCGAACCATTCCTGTGACACTAGCTATAGATTCCGATGCTCCACTCCAGGTTTACTGTATCCGTTGGACCTTCTTATTGACGATGAAACACAGAAATTGCATCGTATTTAAATACAAAGGGCACAATGCCGACTTAAGGAAAAGAAGACTCACTCTTCCGACTGTCTATGTTTTGAACCATTTCTGTGACACTAGTTATAGAGTCCGATGCATCACTTCAGGTTTACTGTATCCCTTGGACATTCTTATTGACGATGAATCACAGAAATTGCATCAGAATTAAATACAAAAGGCACAATGCCGACTTAAGTACAAGAAGACTCACACTTCTAACTGTCTATATTTTGAACCATTCCAGTGACACTAGTTATAGATTCCGATGCTTCACTTCAGGTTTACTGTATCCCTCTGACCTTCTTACTGACGATGAAACACAGAAATTGCATCGGAATTAAATAGAAAAGGCACAATGCCGACTTATGTACAAGAAGACTGACTCTTCTTACTGACTTTGTTTTGAACCATTAGTGTGACACTAGTTATAGATTCCGATGCTTCACTTCAGGTTTACTCTATCGCTTGGACCTTCTCATTGACGATGAAACACAGAAATTGCATCGGAATTAAATACGAAAGGCACAATGCCGACTTAAGTACACGAAGACTGACTCTTCTTACTGTCTAAGATTTGAACCTTTCCTGAGACACTAGTTATAGATTCCGATGCAACACTCCAGTTTTACCGTATCATTTGGATCTTCTTATTGACGATGAAACACAGAAATTGCATCTGAATTAAATACAAAAGGCACAATGCCGACTTAAGGACAAGAAGATTGACTCTTCTTACTGACTTTGTTTTGAACCATTAGTGTGACACTAGTTATAGATTCCGATGCTTCACTTCAGGTGTACTGTATCCCTCTGACCTTATTGCCGATGAAACACAGAAATTGCATCGGAATTAAATACAACAGTCACAATGCCGACTTAAGGACAAGAAGATTGACTCTTCTTACTGACTATGTTTTGAACCATTCCTGTGACACTAGTTATAGATTCCGATGCTTCACTTCAGGTTTACTGTATCCCTGGGACCTTCTTATTGACGATGAATCACAGAAATTGCATCGGAAATAGATACATAAGACACAATGCCGACTTAAGTACAAGAAGACTGACTCTTCTTACTGTCTATCTTTTGAACCAATCCAGTGACACTAGTTATAGATTCCGATGCTTCACTTCAGGTTTACTGAACCCCATGGACCTTCTTATTGACGATGAAACACAGAAATTCCATCGGAATTAAATACAAAAGGCACAATGCCGACTTAAGTACAAGAAGACTGACTTTTGTTACTGCCTATGATTTGAACCATTACTGTGACTCTAGTTATAGATTCCGATGCTTCACTCCAGGTTTACTGTATCCCTTGGACCTTCTTATTGACGATGAAACACAGAAATTGCATCGGAATTAAATACAAAAGGCACATTGCCGAATTAAGTACAAGTAGACTGACTCTTCTTACTGACTATGTTTGAACCATTCCTGTGACATTAGTTATAGATTCCGATGCTTCACTTCAGGTTTACTGTATCCCTCTGACCTTCTTATTGACGATGAAACACAGAAATTGCATCGGATATAAATAGAAAAGGCACAATGCTGACTTACGTACAAGAAGATTGACTCTTCTCACTGTCTATGTTTTGAACCAATCCTATGACACTAGTTGTAGATTCCGAGGCTTACCTTCAGGTTTACTGTATCCCTTGGACCTTCTTATTGACGATGAAACACAGAAATTGAATCGGAATTCAATACAAAAGGCACATTGCCGACTTAAGTACAAGAACACTGACTCTTCCTACAGTCTATGTTTTGAACCATTCCTGTGACACTAGTTATAGATTCCGATGCTTCACTTCAGGTTTACCGTATCCCTTGTACGTTCTTATTGACGATGAAACACAGATATTGCATCGGAATTAAATACAAAAGGCACAATGCCGACTTCAGTACATGAAGACCGACTCTTCTTATTGACAATGATTTGCACCATTCCTGTGACACTAGTTACAGATTCCGATGCTTCACTTCCGGTTTACTGTATCCCTCTGACCTTCTTATTGACGATGAAACACATATATTGCATCGGAATTAAATACAAAAGCTCAATGCCGACTTAAGTACAAGACGACTGACTCTTCTTACTGTCTATGATTTGAACCATTCCATTGACACTAGTTATAGATTCCGATGCTTCACTAAAGGTTTACTGTATCCCTTGGACCTTGTTATTGACGATGAAACACAGAAATTGCATCGGAATGAAATTGAAAAGGCACAATGCCGACTTAAGTACAAGAAGACTGACTCTTCTTACTGACTATGTTTTGAACCATTCCTGTGACACTAGTTATATATTCCGATGCTTCACTTCAGGTTTGCTGTATCCCTTGGACCTTCTTATTGACGATGAAACACAGAAATTGCATCGGAATTAAATACTAAAGGCAAAATGCCGGCTTAAGTACACGAAGACTGACTCTGCTTACTGTCTATGCTTTGAACCATTCCTGTGACACTAGTTATAGATTCCGATGCTTCACTCCAGGTTTACTGTATCCCTTGGAACTTCCTATTGACGATGAAACACAGATATTGCATCGGAATTAAATACAAAAGGCACAAAGCCGACTTAAGGACAAGAAGACTGACTCTTCTTACTGACTTTGTTTTGAACCATTCCTGTGACACTAGTTATAGATTCCGATGCTTCACTTCAGGTATATTGTATCCCTCTGACCTTCTTATTGACGATGAATCACAGAATTTGCACCGGAATTAAATAGAAAAGGCACAATTTCGACTTAAGTAAGAAGAAGACTGACTCTTCTTACTGCCTATGTTTTGAACCATTCCTGTGACACTAGTTATAGATACCGATGCTTCACTCCAGGTTTACTGTATCCCTTGGACCTTCTTATTGACGATGAAACACAGAAATTTCATCGGAATTAAATTGAAAAGGCACAATGCCGACTTAAGTACAAGTAGACTGACTCCTCTTACTGACTGTGTCTGAACCATTCCTGTGACACTAGTCATAGTTTCCGATGCTTCACTTCAGAATTACAGTATACCTTGGACCTTCTTATTGACGATCAAACACAGAAATTGCATCGGAATAAAATCCAAAAGGCACAATGCCGACTTACGTACAAGAAGACTGACTCTTCCCACTGTCTATGCTTTGAACCATTCCTGTGACACTAGTTTTGGATTCCGATGCTTCACTTGAGGTTTACTCTAACCCTCTGACTTTATTGCCGATGAAACACAGAAATTGCATAGGAATTAAATACAAAAGGCACAATGCCGACTTAAGGACAAGAAGACTGACTCTTCTTACTGACTATGTTTTGAAACATTCCTGTGACACTAGTTATAGATTCCGATGCTTCACTTCAGATTTACTGTATCCCTCTTACCTTCTTTTTGACGATGAAACACAGAAATTGCATCGGAATTAAATACAAAAGCCACAATGCCGACATAAGTACAAGAAGAGTGACTCTTCGTACTGTCTATGTTTTGACCATTCCTGTGACACTAGTTATAGATTCCTATGCTTCACTTCAGGTTTACTGTTTATCTTGGACCATCGTATTGACGATGAAACACAGAAATTGCATCGGAATTAAATACAAAAGGCACAATGCCGACTTATGTACAAGAAGACTGACTCTTCTTACTGTCTACGTTTGAACCATTCCTGTGACACTAGTTATAGATTCCGATGCTTCACTTCAGGTTTACTGTATCCCTCTGACCTTCGTATTGGCGGTGAAACACACAAATTGCATCGGAATTAAATATGAAGGGCACAATGCCGACTTAAGTACAAGAAGACTGACTCTTCTTACTGACTAAGTTTCAAACCATTCTTCTGACACTAGTTATAGATTCCGATGCTTCACTTCAGGTTTACTGTATCCCTCTGACCTTCTTAATTACGATGAAACACAGAAATTGCATCGGAATTAAATAGAAAAGGCACAATGCCGACTTAAGTACAAGAACAGTGACTCTTCCTACTGTCTATGATTTGAAACATTCCTGTGACACTAGTTTTAGATTCCGACGCTTCACTTCAGGTTTACTGTATCCCTTGTACCTTCTTATTGACGATGAAACACTGAAATTGCATCGGAATTAAATACAAAAGGCACAATGCCGTCTTAAGTACAAGAAAACTGACTCTTCTTACTGTCTATGTTTTGAACCAATCCTGTGACACTAGTTGTAGTTTCCGATGCTTCACTTCAGGTTTACTGTATCCCTTGGACCTTCTTATTGACGATGAAACACAGAAATTCCATCGGAATTAAATACAAAAAGCACAATGCCGACTTAAGTACAAGAACAGTGACTCTTCCTACTGTCTATGATTTGAAACATTCCTGTGACACTAGTTTTAGATTCCGACGTTTCACCTCAGGTTTACTGTATCCCTTGTACCTTCTTATTGACGATGAAACACTGAAATTGCATCGGAATTAAATACAAAAGGCACAATGCCGTCTTAAGTACATGAAGACCGACTCTTCTTATTGACAATTATTTGAACCATTCCTGTGACACTAGTTGTAGATTCCGAGGCTTACCTTCAGGTTTACTGTATCCCTTGGACCTTCTTATTGACGATGAAACACAGAAATTGAATCGGAATTCAATACAAAAGGCACATTGCCGACTTAAGTACAAGAACACTGACTCTTCCTACAGTCTATGTTTTGAACCATTCCTGTGACACTAGTTATAGATTCCGATGCTTCACTTCAGGTTTACCGTATCCCTTGTACGTTCTTATTGACGATGAAACACAGATATTGCATCGGAATTAAATACAAAAGGCACAATGCCGACTTCAGTACATGAAGACCGACTCTTCTTATTGACAATGATTTGCACCATTCCTGTGACACTAGTTACAGATTCCGATGCTTCACTTCCGGTTTACTGTATCCCTCTGACCTTCTTACTGACGATGAAACACAGATATTGCATCGGAATTAAATACAAAAGCTCAATGCCGACTTAAGTACAAGACGACTGACTCTTCTTACTGTCTATGATTTGAACCATTCCATTGACACTAGTTATAGATTCCGATGCTTCACTAAAGGTTTACTGTATCCCTTGGACCTTGTTATTGACGATGAAACACAGAAATTGCATCGGAATGAAATTGAAAAGGCACAATGCCGACTTAAGTACAAGAAGACTGACTCTTCTTACTGACTATGTTTTGAACCATTCCTGTGACACTAGTTATATATTCCGATGCTTCACTTCAGGTTTGCTGTATCCCTTGGACCTTCTTATTGACGATGAAACACAGAAATTGCATCGGAATTAAATACAAAAGGCAAAATGCCGGCTTAAGTACACGAAGACTGACTCTGCTTACTGTCTATGTTTTGAACCATTCCTGTGACACTAGTTATAGATTCCGATGCTTCACTCCAGGTTTACTGTATCCCTTGGAACTTCCTATTGACGATGAAACACAGATATTGCATCGGAATTAAATACAAAAGGCACAAAGCCGACTTAAGGACAAGAAGACTGACTCTTCTTACTGACTTTGTTTTGAACCATTCCTGTGACACTAGTTATAGATTCCGATGCTTCACTTCAGGTATATTGTATCCCTCTGACCTTCTTATTGACGATGAATCACAGAATTTGCACCGGAATTAAATAGAAAAGGCACAATTTCGACTTAAGTAAGAAGAAGACTGACTCTTCTTACTGCCTATGTTTTGAACCATTCCTGTGACACTAGTTATAGATACCGATGCTTCACTCCAGGTTTACTGTATCCCTTGGACCTTCTTATTGACGATGAAACACAGAAATTTCATCGGAATTAAATTGAAAAGGCACAATGCCGACTTAAGTACAAGTAGACTGACTCCTCTTACTGACTGTGTTTGAACCATTCCTGTGACACTAGTCATAGTTTCCGATGCTTCACTTCAGAATTACAGTATACCTTGGACCTTCTTATTGACGATCAAACACAGAAATTGCATCGGAATAAAATCCAAAAGGCACAATGCCGACTTACGTACAAGAAGACTGACTCTTCCCACTGTCTATGCTTTGAACCATTCCTGTGACACTAGTTTTGGATTCCGATGCTTCACTTGAGGTTTACTCTAACCCTCTGACTTTATTGCCGATGAAACACAGAAATTGCATAGGAATTAAATACAAAAGGCACAATGCCGACTTAAGGACAAGAAGACTGACTCTTCTTACTGACTATGTTTTGAAACATTCCTGTGACACTAGTTATAGATTCCGATGCTTCACTTCAGATTTACTGTATCCCTCTTACCTTCTTTTTGACGATGAAACACAGAAATTGCATCGGAATTAAATACAAAAGCCACAATGCCGACATAAGTACAAGAAGAGTGACTCTTCGTACTGTCTATGTTTTGACCATTCCTGTGACACTAGTTATAGATTCCTATGCTTCACTTCAGGTTTACTGTTTATCTTGGACCATCGTATTGACGATGAAACACAGAAATTGCATCGGAATTAAATACAAAAGGCACAATGCCGACTTATGTACAAGAAGACTGACTCTTCTTACTGTCTACGTTTGAACCATTCCTGTGACACTAGTTATAGATTCCGATGCTTCACTTCAGGTTTACTGTATCCCTCTGACCTTCGTATTGGCGGTGAAACACACAAATTGCATCGGAATTAAATATGAAGGGCACAATGCCGACTTAAGTACAAGAAGACTGACTCTTCTTACTGACTAAGTTTCAAACCATTCTTCTGACACTAGTTATAGATTCCGATGCTTCACTTCAGGTTTACTGTATCCCTCTGACCTTCTTAATTACGATGAAACACAGAAATTGCATCGGAATTAAATAGAAAAGGCACAATGCCGACTTAAGTACAAGAACAGTGACTCTTCCTACTGTCTATGATTTGAAACATTCCTGTGACACTAGTTTTAGATTCCGACGTTTCACCTCAGGTTTACTGTATCCCTTGTACCTTCTTATTGACGATGAAACACTGAAATTGCATCGGAATTAAATACAAAAGGCACAATGCCGTCTTAAGTACATGAAGACCGACTCTTCTTATTGACAATTATTTGAACCATTCCTGTGACACTAGTTATAGATTCCGATGCTTCAATTCAGGTTTACTGTATCCCTTGGACATTCTTATTGAGGATGAAGCACAGAAATTGAATCGGAATTAAATACGAAAGGCACAATGCCGACATAAGTACACGAAGACTGACTCTTCTTACTGTCTATGTTTTGAACCATTCCTGGGACACTAGTTATAGATTCCGATGCTACACTCCAGGTTTACTGTATCATTTGGACCTTCTTATTGACGATGAAACACAGAAATTGCATCGGAATTAAATACAAAAGGCACAATGCCGACTTAAGGACAAGAAGACTGACTCTATATACTGACTTTGTTTTGAACCATTAGTGTGACACTAGTTATAGATTCCGATGCTTCACTTCAGGTTTACTGTATCCCTTGGACATTCTTATTGACGATGAAGCACAGAAACTGCATCGGAATTAAATACAAAAGGCACAATGCCGACTTAAGTACCAGAACATTGACTCTTCCTACTGTCTATGTTTTGAACCATTCCTGTGACACTAGTTATATATTCCGATGCTTCACTTCAGGTTTACTGTATCCCTTTGACCTTCTTATTGACGATGAAACACAGAAATTGCATCGGAAATAAATAGAAAAGGCACAATGCCGACTTAAGTACATGAAGACCGACTCTTCCTACTGACTATGTTTTGAACCATTCCTGTGACACTACTTATAGATTCCGATGCTTCACTTGAGGTTTGCTGTATCCCTTGGACCTTCTTATTGACCATGTAACACAGATATTGCATCGGAAGTAAATACAAAATGCAAAATCCCGGCTTAAGTACACGAAGACTGACTCTTCTTAGTGTCTATGTTTGAACCATTCCTGTGACACTAGTTATAGATTCCGATTCTTCCCTCCAGGTTTACTGTATCCCTTGGACCTTCTTATTGAAGATGAAGCACAGAAATTGCACCGGAATTAAATACAAAAGGCACAAAGCCGACTTAAGGACAAGAAGACTGACTCTTCTTGCTGACTTTGATTTGAACCATTCCTGTGCTACTAGTGATATATTCCGATGCCTCCCTTCAGGTTTATTGTATCCCTCTGACCTTCTTGTTGACGATGAATCACAGAAATTGCATCCGAATTAAATAGAAAATCCACAATTTCGACTTAAGTACAAAAAGACTGACTGTTCTTACTGTCTATGTTTTGAACCATTCCTGTGACACTAGTTATGGATTCCGATGCTTCACTTCAGGTTTACTGTATCCCTTGGACATTCTTATTGACGATGAATCACAGAAATTGCATCGGAATTAAATACAAAAGGCACAATGCCGAGTTAAGTACAAGAACACTGACTCTTTATACTGTCTATGGTTTGAACCATTCCTGTGACATTAGTTATAGGTTCCGATGCTTCACTTCATGTTTACTGTATCCCTTGTACCTTCTTATTGACGATGAAACACAGAAATTGCATCCGAATTAATTACAAATGGCACGAAGCCGACTCAAGTACATGAAGACCGACTCTTCTTATTGACAATGATTTCAACCATTCCTGTGACACTAGTTATAGATTCCGATGCTTCACTTCAGGTTTACTGTATCCCTTGGACAATCTTATTGACGATGAAACAAAGAAATTGCATCGGAATTAAATACAAATGCACAATGCCGACTTAAGTACAAGAAGACTGACTCTTCTTACTGACTATGATTTGAACCATTCCTGTGACACTAGTTAAATACTCCGATGCTTCCCTTCAGGTTTACTGTATCCCTTGGACCTCCTTATTGACGATGAAACACAGAAATTGCTTCGGAATTAAATACAAAAGGCAAAATGCCGACTTCTGTACACGAACACAGACTCTTCTTACTTTCTATGTTTCGAACCATTCCTGTGACACTAGCTATAGATTCCGATGCTCCACTCCAGATTTACTGTATCCGTTGGACCTTCTTATTGACGATGAAACACAGAAATTGCATCGTATTTAAATACAAAGGGCACAATGCCGACTTAAGGAAAAGAAGACTCACTCTTCCGACTGTCTATGTTTTGAACCATTTCTGTGACACTAGTTATAGAGTCCGATGCATCACTTCAGGTTTACTGTATCCCTTGGACATTCTTATTGACGATGAATCACAGAAATTGCATCAGAATTAAATACAAAAGGCACAATGCCGACTTACGTACAAGAAGACTGACTCTTCTTACTGTCTATGTTTTGAACCGTTCCTGTGACACTAGTTATAGATTCCGATGCTTTACTCCAGGTTTACTGTATCCCTTGGACAATCTTATTGACGATGAAACACAGAAATTGCATCGGCATTAAATACTAAAGGCAAAATGCCGACTTAAGTACACGAAGACTGACTCATCTTACTGTCTATGAATTGAACCATTCCTGTGACACAAGTTATAGATTCCGATGCATCACTCCAGGTTTAATGTGTCTCTTGGACCTTCTTATTGACGATGAAACGCAGAAATTGCATCGGAATTAAATACAAATGGCCCAATGCCGACTTAAGTACAAGAAGACTGTCTCTTCGTACTGTCTATGTTTTGAAACATTCCGGCGACACTAGTTATAGATTCCGATGCTTCACTTCAGGTTTACTGTTTCCCTTGGACCTTCTTATTGACGATGAGACACAGAAATTGCATCGTATTTAAATACAAAGGGCACAATGCCGACTTAAGGAAAAGAAGACTCACTCTTACGACTGTCTGTGTTTTGAACCATTTCTGTGACACTAGTTATAGAGTCCGATGCTTCACTTCAGGTTTACTGTATCCCTTGGACATTCTTATTGACGATGAATCACAGAAATTGCATCGGAATTAAATACAAAAGGCACAATGCCGACTTAGGTACAAGAAGATTCACACTTCTAACTGTCTATATTTTGAACCATTCCAGTGACACTAGGTATAGATTCCGATGCTTCACTTCAGGTTTACTGTATCCCTCTGACCTTCTTATTGACGATGAAACACAGAAATTGCATCGGAATTAAATAGAAACGGCACAATGCCGACTTATGTACAAGAAGACTGACTCTTCTTACTGTCTATGTTTTGAACCAATCCTGTGACACTAGTTGTAGATTCCGATGCTTCACTTCAGGTTTACTGTATCCCTTGGACCTTCTTATTGACGATGAAACACAGAAATTGCATCTGAATTAAATACAAAAGGCACAATGCCGAGTTAAGTACAAGAACACTGACTCTTCCTACTGTCTATGGTTTGAACCATTCCTGTGACATTAGTTATAGGTTCCGATGCTTCACTTCATGTTTACTGTATCCCTTGTACCTTCTTATTGACGATGAAACACAGAAATTGCATCCGAATTAAATACAAATGGCACGAAGCCGACTCAAGTACATGAAGACCGACTCTTCTTATTGACAATGATTTCAACCATTCCTGTGACACTAGTTATAGATTCCGATGCTTCACTTCAGGTTTACTGTATCCCTTGGACATTCTTATTGACGATGAAACAAAGAAATTGCATCGGAATTAAATACAAATGCACAATGACGACTTAAGTAGAAGGAGACTGACTCTTCTTACTGACTATGATTTGAACCATTCCTGTGACACTAGTTAAGGACTCCGATGCTTCACTTCAGGTTTACTGTATCCCTTGGACCTCCTTATTGACGATGAAACACAGAAATTGCATCGGAATTAAATACAAAAGGCAAAATGCCGACTTCTGTACACGAACTCTGACTCTTCTTACTTTCTATGTTTCAAACCATTCCTGTGACACTAGCTATAGATTCCGATGCTCCACTCCAGGTTTACTGTATCCGTTGGACCTTCTTATTGACGATGAAACACAGAAATTGCATCGTATTTAAATACAAAGGGCACAATGCCGACTTAAGGAAAAGAAGACTCACTCTTCCGACTGTCTATGTTTTGAACCATTTCTGTGACACTAGTTGCAGAGTCCGATGCATCACTTCAGGTTTACTGTTTCCCTTGGACATTCTTATTGACGATGAATCACAGAAATTGCATCGGAATTAAATACAAAAGGCACAATGCCGACTTAAGTACAAGAAGACTCACACTTCTAACTGTCTATATTTTGAACCATTCCAGTGACACTAGTTATAGATTCCGATGCTTCACTTCAGGTTTACTGTATCCCTCTGACCTTCTTATTGACGATGAAACACAGAAATTGCATCGAAATTAAATAGAAAAGGCACAATGCCGACTTATGTACAAGAAGACTGACTCTTCTTACTGACTTTGTTTTGAACCATTAGTGTGATACTAGTTATAGATTCCGATGCTTCACTTCAGGTTTACTGTATCGCTTGGACCTTCTTATTGACGATGAAACACAGAAATTGCATCGGAATTAAATACAAAAGGCACAATGCCGACTTACGTACAAGAAGACTGACTCTTCTTACTGTCTATGTTTTGAACCATTCCTGTGACACTAGTTATAGATTCCGATGCTTTACTCCAGGTTTACTGTATCCCTTGGACCATCTTATTGACGATGAAACACAGAAATTGCATCGAAATTAAATATAAAAGGCACAATGCCGACTTAAGGCCAAGAAGACTGACTCTTCTTACTGACTATGTTTTGAAGCATTCCTGTGACACTAGGTATAAATTTCGATGCTTCACTTCAGGTTTACTGTATCCCTCTGACTTTCTTATAGACGATGAAACACAGAAAAGGCATCGGAGTTAAATACAAAAGGCACAATGCCGACATAAGTACAAGAAGACTGACTCTTCTTACTGTCTATGTTTTGAACCATTCCATGGACACTAGTTATAGATTCCGATGCACCACTCCAGGTTTACTGTATCCCTTGGACCTTGTTATTCACGATGAAACACAGAAATTGCATCGGAATTAAATAGAAAAGGCACAATGCCAACTTAAGTTCAAGAAGACTGACTCTTCTTACTGACTATGTTTTGAACCATTCCTGTGACACTAGTTATAGATTCCGATGCTTCACTTCAAGTTTCCTGTATCCCTTGGACCTTCTTAATGACGATGAAACAGAGAAATTGCATCGGCATTAAATACTAAAGGCAAAATGCCGACTTAAGTACACGAAGACTGACTCATCTTACTGTCTATGAATTGAACCATTCCTGTGACAATAGTTATAGATTCCGATGCATCACTCCAGGTTTACTGTGTCTCTTGGACCTTCTTATTGACGATGAAACACAGAAATTGCATCGGAATTAAGTACAAATGGCCCAATGCCGACTTAAGTACAAGAAGACTGTCTCTTCATACTGTATATGTTTTGAAACATTCCGGCGACACTAGTTATAGATTCCGATGCTTCACTTCAGGTTTACTGTTTCCCTTGGACCTTCTTATTGACGATGAGACACAGAAATTGCATCGTATTTAAATACAAATGGCACAATGCCGACTTAAGGAAAAGAAGACTCACTCTTCCGACTGTCTATGTTTTGAACCATTTCTGTGACACTAGTTATAGAGTCCGATGCTTCACTTCAGGTTTACTGTATCCCTTGGACATTCTTATTGACGATGAATCACAGAAATTGCATCGGAATGAAATACAAAAGGCACAATGCCGACTTAAGTACAAGAAGACTCACACTTCTAACTGTCTATATTTTGAACCATTTCAGTGACACTAGTTATAGATTCCGATGCTTCACTTCAGGTTTACTGTATCCCTCTGACCTTCTTATTGACGATGAAACACAGAAATTGCATCGGAATTAAATAGAACCGGCACAATGCCGACTTATGTACAAGAAGACTGACTCTTCTTACTGTCTATGTTTTGAACCAATCCTGTGACACTAGTTGTAGATTCCGATGCTTCACTTCAGGTTTACTGTATCCCTTGGACCTTCTTATTGACGATGAAACACAGAAATTGCATCTGAATTAAATACAAAAGGCACAATGCCGAGTTAAGTACAAGAACACTGACTCTTCCTACTGTCTATGGTTTGAACCATTCCTGTGACATTAGTTATATGTTCCGATGCTTCACTTCATGTTTACTGTATCCCTTGTACCTTCTTATTGACGATGAAACACAGAAATTGCATCCGAATTAAATACAAATGGCACGAAGCCGACTCAAGTACATGAAGACCGACTCTTCTTATTGACAATGATTTCAACCATTCCTGTGACACTAGTTATAGATTCCGATGCTTCACTTCAGGTTTACTGTATCCCTTGGACATTCTTATTGACGATGAAACAAAGAAATTGCATCGGAATTAAATACAAATGCACAATGACGACTTAAGTAGAAGAAGACTGACTCTTCTTACTGACTATGATTTGAACCATTCCTGTGACACTAGTTAAGGACTCCGATGCTTCACTTCAGGTTTACTGTATCCCTTGGACCTCCTTATTGACGATGAAACACAGAAATTGCATCGGAATTAAATACAAAAGGCAAAATGCCGACTTCTGTACACGAACGCTGACTCTTCTTACTTTCTATGTTTCAAACCATTCCTGTGACACTAGCTATAGATTCCGATGCTCCACTCCAGGTTTACTGTATCCGTTGGACCTTCTTATTGACGATGAAACACAGAAATTGCATCGTATTTAAATACAAAGGGCACAATGCCGACTTAAGGAAAAGAAGACTCACTCTTCCGACTGTCTATGTTTTGAACCATTTCTGTGACACTAGTTGCAGAGTCCGATGCATCACTTCAGGTTTACTGTTTCCCTTGGACATTCTTATTGACGATGAATCACAGAAATTGCATCGGAATTAAATACAAAAGGCACAATGCCGACTTAAGTACAAGAAGACTCACACTTCTAACTGTCTATATTTTGAACCATTCCTGTGACACTAGTTATAGATTCCGATGCTTCACTTCAGGTTTACTGTATCCCTCTGACCTTCTTATTGACGATGAAACACAGAAATTGCATCAAAATTAAATAGAAAAGGCACAATGCCGACTTATGTACAAGAAGACTGACTCTTCTTACTGACTTTGTTTTGAACCATTAGTGTGATACTAGTTATAGATTCCGATGCTTCACTTCAGGTTTACTGTATCGCTTGGACCTTCTTATTGACGATGAAACACAGAAATTGCATCGGAATTAAATACAAAAGGCACAATGCCGACTTACGTACAAGAAGACTGACTCTTCTTACTGTCTATGTTTTGAACCATTCCTGTGACACTAGTTATAGATTCCGATGCTTTACTCCAGGCTTACTGTATCCCTTGGACCATCTTATTGACGATGAAACACAGAAATTGCATCGAAATTAAATATAAAAGGCACAATGCCGACTTGAGGACAAGAAGACTGACTCTTCTTACTGACTATGTTTTGAAGCATTCCTGTGACACTAGGTATAAATTTCGATGCTTCACTTCAGGTTTACTGTATCCCTCTGACTTTCTTATAGACGATGAAACACAGAAAAGGCATCGGAGTTAAATACAAAAGGCACAATGCCGACATAAGTACAAGAAGACTGACTCTTCTTACTGTCTATGTTTTGAACCATTCCATGGACACTAGTTATAGATTCCGATGCACCACTCCAGGTTTACTGTATCCCTTGGACCTTGTTATTCACGATGAAACACACAAATTGCATCGGAATTAAATAGAAAAGGCACAATGCCGACTTAAGTTCAAGAAGACTGACTCTTCTTACTGACTATGTTTTGAACCATTCCTGTGACACTAGTTATAGATTCCGATGCTTCACTTCAAGTTTCCTGTATCCCTTGGACCTTCTTATTGACGATGAAACAGAGAAATTGCATCGGCATTAAATACTAAAGGCAAAATGCCGACTTAAGTACACGAAGACTGACTCATCTTACTGTCTATGAATTGAACCATTCCTGTGACAATAGTTATAGATTCCGATGCATCACTCCAGGTTTACTGTGTCTCTTGGACCTTCTTATTGACGATGAAACACAGAAATTGCATCGGAATTAAGTACAAATGGCCCAATGCCGACTTAAGTACAAGAAGACTGTCTCTTCATACTGTATATGTTTTGAAACATTCCGGCGACACTAGTTATAGATTCCGATGCTTCACTTCAGGTTTACTGTTTCCCTTGGACCTTCTTATTGACGATGAGACACAGAAATTGCATCGTATTTAAATACAAAGGGCACAATGCCGACTTAAGGAAAAGAAGACTCACTCTTCCGACTGTCTATGTTTTGAACCATTTCTGTGACACTAGTTATAGAGTCCGATGCTTCACTTCAGGTTTACTGTATCCCTTGGACATTCTTATTGACGATGAATCACAGAAATTGCATCGGAATGAAATACAAAAGGCACAATGCCGACTTAAGTACAAGAAGACTCACACTTCTAACTGTCTATATTTTGAACCATTTCAGTGACACTAGTTATAGATTCCGATGCTTCACTTCAGGTTTACTGTATCCCTCTGACCTTCTTATTGACGATGAAACACAGAAATTGCATCGGAATTAAATAGAACCGGCACAATGCCGACTTATGTACAAGAAGACTGACTCTTCTTACTGTCTATGTTTTGAACCAATATTGTGACACTAGTTGTAGATTCCGATGCTTCACTTCAGGTTTACTGTATCCCTTGGACCTTCTTATTGACGATGAAACACAGAAATTGCATCGGAATTAAATACAAAAGGCGCAATGCCGAGTTAAGTACAAGAACACTGACTCTTCCTACTGTCTATGGTTTGAACCATTCCTGTGACATTAGTTATAGGTTCCGATGCTTCACTTCATGTTTACTGTATCCCTTGTACCTTCTTATTGACGATGAAACACGGAAATTGCATCCGAATTAAATACAAATGGCACGAAGCCGACTCAAGTACATGAAGACCGTTTCTTCTTATTGACAATGATTTCAACCATTCCTGTGACACTAGTTATAGATTCCGATGCTTCACTTCAGGATTACTGTATCCCTTGGACATTCTTATTGACGATGAAACAAAGAAATTGCATCGGAATTAAATACAAATGCACAATGCCGACTTAAGTACAAGAAGACTGACTCTTCTTACTGACTATGTTTTGAACCATTCCTGTAACGCTAGTTAAGGACTCCGATGCCTTACTTCAGGTTTACTGTATCCCTTGGACCTTCTTATTGACGATGAAACACAGAAATTGCATCGGAATTAAATACAAAAGGCAAAATGCCGACTTATGTACACGAACACTGACTCTTCTTACTTTCTATGTTTCGAACCATTCCTGTGACACTAGCTATAGATTCCGATGCTCCACTCCAGGTTTACTGTATCCGTTTTACCTTCTTATTGACGATGAAACACAGAAATTACATCCGAATTAAATACAAAAGGCACAATGCCGACTTAACTACAAGAACACTGACCCTTCTTACTGTCTATGCTTTGAACCATTCCTGTGACACTAGTTATAGATTCCGATCCTTCACTCCAGGTTTACTGTATCCCTTGGACCTACTTATTGACGAAGAAACACAGAAATTGCATCGGAATTAAATACAAAAGGCACAATGTCGACTAAAGGACAAGAAGGCTGACTCTCCTTACTGACTATAATTTGAACCATTCCTGTGACACTAGTTATAGGTTCCGATGCTTCACTCCAGGTTTACTGTATCCCTTGGACCTTCTTATTGACAATGAAACACAGAAATTGCACCGGAATTAAATACAACAGTCAGAATGCCGACATAAGGAGAAGAAGACTGACTCTTCTTACTGACTATGTTTTGAACCATTCCTGTGACACTAGTTATAGATTCCGATGCTTCACTTCAGGTTTACTGTATCCCTCTGAACTTCTAATTGACGATGAAACACAGAAATTGCATCGGATTTCAATAGAAAAGGCACAATGCCAACTTAAGTGCAAGAAGGTTGACTCTTCTTACTGTCTATGTTTTGAACCAATCCTGTGACACTACTTGTAGATCCCGATGCTTCACTTCAGGTTTACTGTATCCCTTGGACATTCTTATTGACGATGAAACACAGAAATTGAATCGGAATTAAATACAAAAGGCACAATGCCGACATAAGTACAAGAACACTGATTCTTCCTACTGTCTATGTTTTGAACCATTCCTGTGACACTAGTTATAGATTCCGATGCTTCACTTCGGTTTACTGTATCCCTTGTACGTTCTTATTAACGGTGAAACACAGAAATTGCATCGGAATTAAGTATAAAAGGCACAATGCCGACTTAAGTACATCAAGACCGACTCTTCTTATTGACAATGATTTGCACCATTCCTGTGACACTAGTTACAGATTCCGATGCTTCACTTCCGGTTTGCTGTATCCCTCTGACCTTCTTATTGACGATGAAACACAGATATTGCATCGGAATTAAACACAAAAGGCTCAATGCAGACTTAAGCACAAGAAGACTGACTCTTCTTACTGTCTATGTTTGAACCATTCCTTTGACACTAGTTATAGATTTCGATGCTTCACTTCAGGTTTACTGTATCCCTCTGACCTTCTTATTGACGATGAAACACAGAAATTGCATCGGATATAAATAGAAAAGGCACAATGCCGACCTACGTACAAGAAGATTGACTCTTCTTACTGTCTATGTTTTGAACCAATCCTATGACACTAGTTGTAGATTCCGAGGCTTCACTTCAGGTTTACTGTATCCCTTGGACCTTCTTATTGACGATGAAACACAGAAATTGTATCTGAATTAAATACAAAAGGCACAATGCCGACTTAAGGACAAGAAGACTGACTCTTCTTACTGACTTTGTTTTGAACCATTAGTGTGACACTAGTTATAGATTCCGATGCTTCACTTCAGGTGTACTGTATCCCTCTGACCTTATTGCCGATGAAACACAGAAATTGCATCGGAATTAAATACAACAGTCACAATGCCGACTTAAGGACAAGAAGACAGACTCATCTTACTGACTATGTTTTGAACCATTCCTGTGACACTAGTTATAGATTCCGATGCTTCACTTCAGGTTTACTGTATCCCTGGGACCTTCTTATTGACGATGAATCACAGAAATTGCATCGGAATTAAATACATAAGGCACAATGCCGACTTAAGTACAAGAAGACTGACTCTTCTTACTGTCTATTTTTGAACCAATCCAGTGACACTAGTTATAGATTCCTATGCTTCACTTCAGGTTTACTGAACCCCATGGACCTTCTTATTGACGATGAAACACAGAAATTGCATCGGAATTAAATACAAAAGGCACAATGCCGACTTAAGTACAAGAAGACTGACTTTTCTTACTGCCTATGTTTTGAACCATTACTGTGACTCTGGTTATAGATTCCGATGCTTCACTCCAGGTTTACTGTACCCCTTGGACCTTCTTATTGTCGATGAAACACAGAAATTGCATCGGAATTAAATACAAAGGGCACATTGCGAATTAAGTACAAGTAGACTGACTCTTCTTACTGACTCTGTTTGAACCATTCCTGTGACATTAGTTATAGATTCCGATGCTTCGCTTCAGGTTTACTGTATCCCTCTGACCTTCTTATTGACGATGAAACACAGAAATTGCATCGGATATAAATAGAAAAGGCACAATGCCGACTTACGTACAAGAAGATTGACTCTTCTTACTGTCTATGTTTTGAACCAATCCTATGACACTAGTTGTAGATTCCGATGCTTCACTTCAGGTTTACTGTATCCCTTGGACCTTCTTATTGACGATGAAACACAGAAATTGAATCGGAATTAAATACAAAAGGCACATTGCCGACTTAAGTACAAGAACACTGACTCTTCCTACAGTCTATGTTTTGAACCATTCCTGTGACACTAGTTATAGATTCCGATGCTTCACTTCAGGTTTACCGTATCCCTTGTACGTTCTTATTGACGATGAAACACAGATATTGCATCGGAATTAAATACAAAAGGCACAATGCCGACTTCAGTACATGAAGACCGACTCTTCTTATTGACAATGATTTGCACCATTCCTGTGACACTAGTTACAGATTCCGATGCTTCACTTCCGGTTTACTGTATCCCTCTGACCTTCTTATTGACGATGAAACACAGATATTGCATCGGAATTAAATACAAAAGCTCAATGCCGACTTAAGTACACGACGACTGACTCTTCTTACTGTCTATGATTTGAACCATTCCATTGACACTAGTTATA
This sequence comes from Schistocerca piceifrons, assembly GCF_021461385.2. Classification (NCBI taxonomy): domain Eukaryota; kingdom Metazoa; phylum Arthropoda; class Insecta; order Orthoptera; family Acrididae; genus Schistocerca; species Schistocerca piceifrons. The sequence continues at coordinate 150,481 of NW_025728043.1, forward strand.
GATTCCGATGCTTCACTAATTGTTTACTGTATCCCTTGGACCTTGTTATTGACGATTGAAACACAGAAAATTGCATCGGAATGAAATTGAAAAGGCACAATGCCGACTTAAGTACAAGAAGACTGACTCTTCTTACTGACTATGTTTTGAACTCATTCCTATGACACTAGTTATATATTCCGATGCTTCACTTCAGGTTTGCTGTATCCCTTGGACCTTCTTATTGACGATGAAACACAGAAATTGCATCGGAATTAAATACAAAAGGCAAAATGCCGGCTTAAGCACACGAAGACTGACTCTGCTTACCTGTCTATGTTTTGACCATTCCTGTGACACTAGTTATAGATTCCGATGCTTCACTCCAGGTTTACTGTATCCCTTGGAACTTCTTATTGACGATGAAACACTAGATATTGCATCGGAATTAAATACAAAAGGCACAATGCCGACTTAAGGACAGAGAAGACTGACTCTTCTTACTGACTTTGTTTTGAACCATTCCTGTGACACTAGTTATAGATTCCGATGCTTCACTTCAGGTACATTGTATCCCTCTGACCTTCTTATTGACGATGAATCACAGAATTTCCACCGGAATTAAATAGAAAAGGCACAATTTCGACTTAAGTAACAAGAAGACTGACTCTTCTTACTGCCTATGTTTTGAACCATTCCTGTGACACTAGTTTATAGATACCGATGCTTCACTCCAGTTTACTGTATCCCTTGGAACTTCTTATTGACGATGAACACACAGAAATCTCATCGGAATTAAATTGAAAAGGCACAATGCCGACTTAAGTACAAGTAGGACTGACTCCTCTTACTGACTGTGTTTGAACCATTCCTGTGACACTAGTCATAGTTTCCGATGCTTCACTTCAGAATTACAGTATACCTTGGACCTTCTTATTGACGATCAAACACAGAAATTGCATCGGAATAAAATCCAAAAGGCACAATGCCGACTTACGTACAAGAAGGACTGACTCTTCCCACTGGTCTATGCTTTGAACCATTCCTGTGACACTAGTTTTGGATTCCGATGCTTCACTTGAGGTTTACTCTAACCCTCTGACTTCATTGCCGATGAAACACAGAAATTGCATAGGAATTAAATACAAAAGGCACAATGCCGACTTAAGGACAAGAAGACTGAGCTCTTCTTACTGACTATGTTTTGAAACATTCCTGTGACACTAGTTATAGATTCCGATGCTTCACTTCAGGTTTACTGTATCCCTCTTACCTTCTTTTTGACGATGAAACACAGAAATTGCATCGGAATTAAATACAAAAGCCACAATGCCGACATAAGTACAAGAAGAGTGACTCTTCGTACTGTCTATGTTTTGACCATTCCTGTGACACTAGTTATAGATTCCTATGCTTCACTTCAGGTTTACTGTTTATCTTGGACCATCGTATTGACGATGAAACACAGAAATTGCATCGGAATTAAATACAAAAGGCACAATGCCGACTTATGTACAAGAAGACTGACTCTTCTTACTGTCTACGTTTGAACCATTCCTGTGACACTAGTTATAGATTCCGATGCTTCACTTCAGGTTTACTGTATCCCTCTGACCTTCTTATTGACGGTGAAACACACAAATTGCATCGGAATTAAATATGAAGGGCACAATGCCGACTTAAAGTACAAGAAGACTGACTCTTCTTACTGACTAAGTTTCAAACCATTCTTGTGACACTAGTTATAGATTCCGATGCTTCACTTCAGGTTTACTGTATCCCTCTGACCTTCTTAATTACGATGAAACACAGAAATTGCATCGGAATTAAATAGAAAAGGCACAATGCCGACTTAAGTACAAGAACAGTGACTCTTCCTACTGTCTATGATTTGAAACATTCCTGTGACACTAGTTTTAGATTCCGACGCTTCACTTCAGGTTTACTGTATCCCTTGTACCTTCTTATTGACGATGAAACACTGAAATTGCATCGGAATTAAATACAAAAGGCACAATGCCGTCTTAAGTACAAGAAAACTGACTCTTCTTACTGTCTATGTTTTGAACCAATCCTGTGACACTAGTTGTAGATTCCGATGCTTCACTTCAGGTTTACTGTATCCCTTGGACCTTCTTATTGACGATGAAACACAGAAATTCCATCGGAATTAAATACAAAAAGCACAATGCCGACTTAAGTACAAGAACAGTGACTCTTCCTACTGCCTATGATTTGAAACATTCCTGTGACACTAGTTTTAGATTCCGACGTTTCACCTCAGGCTTACTGTATCCCTTGTACCTTCTTTTTTGACGATGAAACACTGAAATTGAATCGGAATTAAATACAAAAGGCACAATGCCGTCTTAAGTACATGAAGACCGACTCTTCTTATTGACAATTATTTGAACCATTCCTGTGACACTAGTTATAGATTCCGATGCTTCACTTCAGGTTTACTGTATCATTTGCACCTTCTTATTGACGATGAAACACAGAAATTGCATCGGAATTAAATACAAAAGGCACAATGCCGACTTAAGTTCAAGAAGACTGACTCTTCTTACTGACTATGTTTTGAACCATTCCTGTGACACTAGTTATAGATTCCGATGCTTCACTTCAAGTTTCCTGTATCCCTTGGACCTTCTTATTGACGATGAAACAGAGAAATCGCATCGGCATTAAATACTAAAGGCAAAATGCCGACTTAAGTACACGAAGACTGACTCATCTTACTGTCTACGAATTGAACCATTCCTGTGACAATAGTTATAGATTCCGATGCATCACTCCAGGTTTACTGTGTCTCTTGGACATTCTTATTGACGATGAAACACAGAGATTACATCGGAATTAAATACAAATGGCCCAATGCCGACTTAAGTACAAGAAGACTGTCTCTTCATACTGTATATGTTTTGAATCATTCCGGCGACACTAGTTATAGATTCCGATGCTTCACTTCAGGTTTACTGTTTCCCTTGGACCTTCTTATTGACGATGAGACACAGAAATTGCATCGTATTTAAATACAACGGGCACAATGCCGACTTAAGGAAAAGAAGACTCACACTTCCGACTGTCTATGTTTTGAACCATTTCTGTGACACTAGTTATAGAGTCCGATGCTTCACTTCAGGTTTACTGTATCCCTTGGACATCCTTATTGACGATGAATCACAGAAATTGCATCGGAATTCAATACAAAAGGCACAATGCCGACTTAAGTACAAGAAGACTCACACTTCTAACTGTCTATATTTTGAACCATTTCAGTGACACTAGTTATAGATTCCGATGCTTCACTTCAGGTTTACTGTATCCCTCTGACCTTCTTATTGACGATGAAACACAGAAATTGCATCGGAATTAAATAAAACCGGCACAATGCCGACTTATGTACAAGAAGACTGACTCTTCTTACTGTCTATGTTTTGAACCAATATTGTGACACTAGTTGTAGATTCCGATGCTTCACTTCAGGTTTACTGTATCCCTTGGACCTTCTTATTGACGATGAAACACAGAAATTGCATCGGAATTAAATACAAAAGGCACAATGCCGAGTTAAGTACAAGAACACTGACTCTTCCTACTGTCTATGGTTTGAACCATTCCTGTGACATTAGTTATAGGTTCCGATGCTTCACTTCAGGATTACTGTATCCCTTGGACATTCTTATTGACGATGAAACAAAGAAATTGCATCGGAATTAAATACAAATGCACAATGCCGACTTAAGTACAAGAAGACTGACTCTTCTTACTGACTATGTTTTGAACCATTCCTGTGACGCTAGTTAAGGACTCCGATGCTTCACTTCAGGTTTACTGTATCCCTTGGACCTTCGTATTGACGATGAAACACAGAAATTGCATCGGAATTAAATACAAAAGGCAAAATGCCGACTTATGTACACGAACACTGACTCTTCTAACTTTCTATGTTTCGAACCATTCCTGTGACACTAGCTATAGATTCCGATGCTCCACTCCAGGTTTACTGTATCCGTTGGACCTTCTTATTGACGATGAAACACAGAAATTACATCGGAATTAAATACAAAATGCACAATGCCGACTTAAATACAAGAACACTGACTCTTCTTACTGTCTATGCTTTGAACCATTCCTGTGACACTAGTTATAGATTCCGATGCTTCACTCCAGGTTTACTGTATCCCTTGGACCTACTTATTGACGAAGAAACACAGAAATTGCATCGGAATTAAATACAAAAGGCACAATGTCGACTAAAGGACAAGAAGGCTGACTCTCCTTACTGACTATACTTTGAACCATTCCTGTGACACTAGTTATAGGTTCCGATGCTTCACTCCAGGTTTACTGTATCCCTTGGACCTTCTTATTGACAATGAAACACAGAAATTGCACCGGAATTAAATACAACAGTCAGAATGCCGACATAAGGAGAAGAAGACTGAGTCTTCTTACTGACTATGTTTTGAACCATTCCTGTGACACTAGTTATAGATTCCGATGCTTCACTTCGGGTTTACTGTATCCCTGGGGCCTTCTTATTGACGATGAATCACAGAAATTGCATCGGGTTTAAATACATATGGCACAATGCCGACTTAAGTACAAGAAGACTGACTCTTCTTACTGTCTATATTTTGAACCAATCCAGTGGGACCAGTTATAGATTCCGATGCATCACTTCAGGTTTACTGAACCCCATGGACCTTCTTATTGACGATGAAACACAGAAATTGCATCGGAATTAAATACAAAAGGCACCATTCCGAATTAAGTACAAGTAGACTGACTCTTCTTACTGACTATGTTTGAACCATTCCTGTGACACTAGTTATAGATTCCGATGCTTCACTTCAGATTTACTGTATCCCTCTGACCTTCTAATTGACGATGAAACACAGAAATTGCATCGGATTTCAATAGAAAAGGCACAATGCCAACTTAAGTGCAAGAAGGTTGACTCTTCTTACTGTCTATGTTTTGAACCAATCCTGTGACAGTACTTGTAGATTCCGATGCTTCACTTCAGGTTTACTGTATCCCTTGGACATTCATATTGACGATGAAACACAGAAATTGAATCGGAATTAAATACAAAAGGCACAATGCCGACATAAGTACAAGAACACTGATTCTTCCTGCTGTCTATGTTTTGAACCATTCCTGTGACACTAGTTATAGATTCCGATGCTTCACTTCGGTTTACCGTATCCCTTGTACGTTCTTATTAACGATGAAACACAGAAATTGCATCGGAATTAAGTATAAAAGGCACAATGATGACTTAAGTACATCAAGACCGACTCTTCTTATTGACAATGATTTGCACCATTCCTGTGACACTAGTTACAGATTCCGATGCTTCACTTCAGGTTTACTGTATCCCTCTGACCTTCTTATTGACGGTGAAACACAGAAATTGCATCGGAATTAAATACGAAAGGCACAATGCCGACTTAAGTACACGAAGACTGACTCTTCTTACTGTCTAAGTTTTGAACCTTTCCTGAGACACTAGTTATAGATTCCGATGCAACACTCCAGGTTTACCGTATCATTTGGATCTTCTTATTGACGATGAAACACAGAAATTGCATCTGAATTAAATACAAAAGGCACAATGCCGACTTAAGGACAAGAAGACTGACTCTTCTTACTGACTTTGTTTTGAACCAATAGTGTGACACTAGTTATAGATTCCGATGCTTCACTTCAGGTGTACTGTATCCCTCTGACCTTATTGCCGATGAAACACAGAAATTGCATCGGAATTAAATACAACAGTCACAATGCCGACTTAAGGACAAGAAGACTGACTCTTCTTACTGACTATGTTTTGAACCATTCCTGTGACACTAGTTATAGATTCCGATGCTTCACTTCAGGTTTACTGTATCCCTGGGACCTTCTTATTGACGATGAATCACAGAAATTGCATCGGAATTAGATACATAAGACACAATGCCGACTTAAGTACAAGAAGACTGACTCTTCTTACTGTCTATCTTTTGAACCAATCCAGTGACACTAGTTATAGATTCCGATGCTTCACTTCAGGTTTACTGAACCCCATGGACCTTCTTATTGACGATGAAACACAGAAATTGCATCGGAATTAAATACAAAAGGCACAATGCCGACTTAAGTACAAGAAGACTGACTTTTCTTACTGCCTATGTTTTGAACCATTACTGTGACTCTAGTTATAGATTCCGATGCTTCACTCCAGGTTTACTGTATCCCTTGGACCTTCTTATTGACGATGAAACACAGAAATTGCATCGGAATTAAATACAAAAGGCACATTGCCGAATTAAGTACAAGTAGACTGACTCTTCTTACTGACTATGTTTGAACCATTCCTGTGACATTAGTTATAGATTCCGATGCTTCACTTCAGGTTTACTGTATCCCTCTGACCTTCTTATTGACGATGAAACACAGAAATTGCATCGGATATAAATAGAAAAGGCACAATGCCGACTTACGTACAAGAAGATTGACTCTTCTTACTGTCTATGTTTTGAACCAATCCTATGACACTAGTTGTAGATTCCGAGGCTTCACTTCAGGTTTACTGTATCCCTTGGACCTTCTTATTGACGATGAAACACAGAAATTGCATCTGAATTAAATACAAAAGGCACAATGCCGACTTAAGGACAAGAAGACTGACTCTTCTTACTGACTTTGTTTTGAACCATTAGTGTGACACTAGTTATAGATTCCAATGCTTCACTTCAGGTGTACTGTATCCCTCTGACCTTATTGCCGATGAAACACAGAAATTGCATCGGAATTAAATACAACAGTCACAATGCCGACTTAAGGACAAGAAGACAGACTCATCTTACTGACTATGTTTTGAACCATTCCTGTGACACTAGTTATAGATTCCGATGCTTCACTTCAGGTTTACTGTATCCCTGGGACCTTCTTATTGACGATGAATCACAGAAATTGCATCGGAATTAAATACATAAGGCACAATGCCGACTTAAGTACAAGAAGACTGACTCTTTTTACTGTCTATTTTTGAACCAATCCAGTGACACTAGTTATAGATTCCTATGCTTCACTTCAGGTTTACTGAACCCCATGGACCTTTTTATTGACGATGAAACACAGAAATTGCAACGGAATTAAATACAAAAGGCACAATGCCGACTTAAGTACAAGAAGACTGACTTTTCTTACTGCCTATGTTTTGAACCATTACTGTGACTCTGGTTATAGATTCCGATGCTTCACTCCAGGTTTACTGTACCGCTTGGACCTTCTTATTGTCGATGAAACACAGAAATTGCATCGGAATTAAATACAAAAGGCACATTGCGAATTAAGTACAAGTAGACTGACTCTTCTTACTGACTCTGTTTGAACCATTCCTGTGACATTAGTTATAGATTCCGATGCTTCGCTTCAGGTTTACTGTATCCCTCTGACCTTCTTATTGACGATGAAACACAGAAATTGCATCGGATATAAATAGAAAAGGCACAATGCCGACTTACGTACAAGAAGATTGACTCTTCTTACTGTCTATGTTTTGAACCAATCCTATGACACTAGTTGTAGATTCCGATGCTTCACTTCAGGTTTACTGTATCCCTTGGACCTTCTTATTGACGATGAAACACAGAAATTGAATCGGAATTAAATACAAAAGGCACATTGCCGACTTAAGTACAAGAACACTGACTCTTCCTACAGTCTATGTTTTGAACCATTCCTGTGACACTAGTTATAGATTCCGATGCTTCACTTCAGGTTTACCGTATCCCTTGTACGTTCTTATTGACGATGAAACACAGATATTGCATCGGAATTAAATACAAAAGGCACAATGCCGACTTCAGTACATGAAGACCGACTCTTCTTATTGACAATGATTTGCACCATTCCTGTGACACTAGTTAGAGATTCCGATGCTTCACTTCCGGTTTACTGTATCCCTCTGACCTTCTTATTGACGATGAAACACAGATATTGCATCGGAATTAAATACAAAAGCTCAATGCCGACTTAAGTACAAGACGACTGACTCTTCTTACTGTCTATGATTTGAACCATTCCATTGACACTAGTTATAGATTCCGATGCTTCACTAAAGGTTTACTTTATCCCTTGGACCTTGTTATTGACGATGAAACACAGAAATTGCATCGGAATGAAACTGAAAAGGCACAATGCCGACTTAAGTACAAGAAGACTGACACTTCTTACAGACTATGTTTTGAACCATTCCTATGACACTAGTTATATATTCCGATGCTTCACTTCAGATTTGCTGTATCCCTTGGACCTTCTTATTGACGATGAAACACAGAAATTGCATCGGAATTAAATACAAAAGGCAAAATGCCGGCTTAAGTACGCGAAGACTGACTCTGCTTACTGTCTATGTTTTGAACCATTCCTGTGACACTAGTTATAGATTCCGATGCTTCACTCCAGGTTTACTGTATCCCTTGGAACTTCTTATTGACGATGAAACACAGATATTGCATCGGAATTAAATACAAATGGCACAATGCCGACTTAAGGACAAGAAGACTGACTCATCTTACTGACTTTGTTTTGAACCATTCCTGTGACACTAGTTATAGATTCCGATGCTTCACTTCAGGTATATTGTATCATTCTGACCTTCTTATTGACGATGAATCACAGAATTTGCACCGGAATTAAATAGAAAAGGCACAATTTCGACTTAAGTAACAAGAAGACTGACTCTTCTTACTGCCTATGTTTTGAACCATTCCTGTGACACTAGTTATAGATACCGATGCTTCACTCCAGGTTTACTGTATCCCTTGGACCTTCTTATTGACGATGAAACACAGAAATCTCATCGGAATTAAATTGAAAAGGCACAATGCCGACTTAAGTACAAGTAGACTGACTCCTCTTACTGACTGTGTTTGAACCATTCCTGTGACACTAGTCATAGTTTCCGATGCTTCACTTCAGAATTACAGTATACCTTGGACCTTCTTATTGACGATCAAACACAGATATTGCATCGGAATAAAATCCAAAAGGCACAATGCCGACTTACGTACAAGAAGACCGACTGTTCCCACTGTCTATGCTTTGAACCATTCCTGTGACACTAGTTTTGGATTCCGATGCTTCACTTGAGGTTTACTCTAACCCTCTGACTTTATTGCCGATGAAACACAGAAATTGCATAGGAATTAAATACAAAAGGCACAATGCCGACTTGAGGACAAGAAGACTGACTCTTCTTACTGACTATGTTTTGAAACATTCCTGTGACACTAGTTATAGATTCCGATGCTTCACTTCAGGTTTAATGTATCCCTCTTACCTTCTTTTTGACGATGAAACACAGAAATTGCATCGGAATTAAATACAAAAGCCACAACGTGGACATAAGTACAAGAAGAGTGACTCTTCGTACTGTCTATGTTTTGACCATTCCTGTGACACTAGTTATAGATTCCTATGCTTCACTTCAGGTTTACTGTTTATCTTGGACCATCGTATTGACGATGAAACACAGAAATTGCATCGGAATTAAATACAAAAGGCACAATGCCGACTTATGTACAAGAAGACTGACTCTTCTTACTGTCTACGTTTGAACCATTCCTGTGACACTAGTTATAGATTCCGATGCTTCACTTCAGGTTTACTGTATCCCTCTGACCTTCTTAATTACGATGAAACACAGAAATTGCATCGGAATTAAATAGAAAAGGCACAATGCCGACTTAAGTACAGGAACAGTGACTCTTCCTACTGTCTATGATTTGAAACATTCCTGTGACACTAGTTTTAGATTCCGACGCTTCACTTCAGGTTTACTGTATCCCTTGTACCTTCTTATTGACGATGAAACACTGAAATTGCATCGGAATTAAATACAAAAGGCACAATGCCGTCTTAAGTACAAGAAAACTGACTCTTCTTACTGTCTATGTTTTGAACCAATCCTGTGACACTAGTTGTAGATTCCGATGCTTCACTTCAGGTTTACTGTATCCCTTGGACCTTCTTATTGACGATGAAACACAGAAATTCCATCGGAATTAAATACAAAAAGCACAATGCCGACTTAAGTACAAGAACAGTGACTCTTCCTACTGCCTATGATTTGAAGCATTCCTGTGACACTAGTTTTAGATTCCGACGTTTCACCTCAGGTTTACTGTATCCCTTGTACCTTCTTATTGACGATGAAACACTGAAATTGCATCGGAATTAAATACAAAAGGCACAATGCCGTCTTAAGTACATGAAGACCGACTCTTCTTATTGACAATTATTTGAACCATTCCTGTGACACTAGTTATAGATTCCGATGCTTCACTTCAGGTTTACTGTATCATTTGGAAATTCTTATTGACGATGAAACACAGAAATTGCATCGGAATTAAATACAAAAGGCACAATGCCGACTTAAGGACAAGAAGACTGACTCTATATACTGACTTTGTTTTGAACCATTAGTTTGACACTAGTTATAGATTCCGATGCTTCACTTCAGGTTTACTGTATCCCTTGGACATTCTTATTGACGATGAAGCACAGAAACTGCATCGGAATTAAATACAAAAGGCACAATGCCGACTTAAGTACCAGAACATTGACTCTTCCTACTGTCTATGTTTTGAACCATTCCTGTGACACTAGTTATAGATTCCGATGCTTCACTTCTGGTTTACTGTATCCCTTTGACCTTCTTATTGACGATGAAACACAGAAATTGCATCGGAAATAAATAGAAAAGGCACAATGCCGACTTAAGTACATGAAGACCGACTCTTCCTACTGACTATGTTTTGAACCATTCCTGTGACACTACTTATAGATTCCGATGCTTCACTTGAGGTTTACTGTATCCCTTGGACCTTCTTATTGACGATGAAACACAGAAATTGCATCGGAATTAAATACAAAAGGCATAGTGCCGACTTAAGTACAAGAAGACTGACACTTCTTACAGTCTATGTTTTGAACCCTTCCTGTGACACTAGGTATAGATTCCGATGTTTCACTCCAGGTTTACTGTATCCCTTCTACCTTCGTATTGACGATGAAACACACAAATTGCATCGGAATCAAATACAAAAGGCACAAGGCCGACTTAAGTACAAGAACAGTGACTCTTCCTACTGTCTATGATTTGAAACATTCCTGTGACACTACTTTTAGATTCCGACGCTTCACTTCAGGTTTACTGTATCACTTGTACCTTCTTATTGACGATGAAACAAAGAAATTGCATCGGAATTAAATACAAAAGGCACAATGCCGACTTAAGTACAAGAAGACTGACTCTTCTTACTGTCTATGTTTTGAACCAATCCTGTGACACTAGTTGTAGATTCCGATGCCTGACTTCAGGTTTACTTTATCCCTTGGACCTTCGTATTGACGGTGAAACACAGAAATTGCATCGGAATTAAATACAAAAGGCACAATGCCGACTTAAGTACAAGAATAGTGACTCTTCCCACTGTCTATGATTTGAAACGTTACTGTGACACTAGGTTTAGATTCCGACGCTTCACTTCAGGTTTACTGTATCCCTTGTACCTTCTTATTGACGATGAAACACTGAAATTGCATCGGAATTATATACAAAAGGCACAATGCCGTCTTAAGTACATGAAGACCGACTCTTCTTATTGTCAATTATTTGAACCATTCCTGTGACACTAGTTATAGATTCCGATGCTTCATTTCAGGTTTACTGTATCACTTGGACATTCTTATTGACGAAGAAGCACAGAAATTGAATCGGAATTAAATACGAAATGCACAATGCCGACTTAAGTACACGAAGACTGACTCTTCTTACTGTCAATGTTTTGAACCATTCCTCCGCCACTAGTTATAGATTCCGATGCTACACTCCAGGTTTACTGTATCCTTTGTACCTTCTTATTGACGATGAAGCACAGAAACTGCATCGGAATTAAATACAAAAGGCACAATGCCGACTTAAGTACCAGAACATTGACTCTTTATACTGTCTATGTTTTGAATCATTCCTGTGACACTAGCTATAGATTCCGATGCTTCACTTCAGGTTTGCTGTATCCCTTGGACCTTCTTATTGACCATGAAACACAGATATTGGATCGGAAGTAAATACAAAATGCAAAATCCCGGCTTAAATACACGAAGACTGACTCTTCTTACTGTCTATGTTTTGAACCATTCCTGTGACACTAGTTATAGATTCCGATTCTTCCCTCCAGGTTTACTGTATCCCTTGGACCTTCTTATTGAAGATGAAGCACAGAAATTGCACCGGAATTAAATACAAAAGGCACAATGCCGACTTAAGGACAAGAAGACTGACTCTTCTTGCTGACTTTGATTTGAACCATTCCTGTGTTACTAGTGATATATTCCGATGCCTCCCTTCAGGTTTATTGTATCCCTCTGACCTTCTTGTTGACGATGAATCACAGAAATTGCATCCGAATTAAATAGAAAAGCCACAATTTCGACTTAAGTACAAGAAGACTGACTGTTCTTACTGTCTATGTTTTGAACCATTCCTGTGACACTAGTTATAGATTCCGATGCTACAGTCCAGGGTTACTATATCCCTTGGACATTCTTATTGACAATGAAACACAGAAATTGCATCGGAATTAAATAGGAAATGCACAAAGCCGACTTAAGTACAAGAAGACTGACTCTTCTTACTGACTATGTTTTGAACCATTCCTGTGACACTAGTTATAGATTCCGATGCTTCACTTCAGGTTTACTGTATACCTTGGACCTTCGTATTGACGATGAAACACAGAAATTGCATCGGAATTAAATACAAAAGGCAAAATGCCGACTTACGTACAAGAAGAGTAGCTCTTCCTACTGTCTATGATTTGAACCATTCCTGTGACACTACTTTTGGATTCCGATGCTTTACTTCAGGTTTACTGTATCCATGTGACCTTCTTATTGACGATGAAACACAGAAATTGCATCGGAATTAAATTGAAAAGGCACAATGCCGACTTAAGTACACGAATTTGAATTTTCTTACTGTCTATGTTTTGAACCATTTCTGTGACACTAGTTATAGATTCCGATGCTTCACTCCACGTTTACTGTATCCCTTGGACCTTCTTATTGACGATGAAACACAGAAATTGCATCGGAATTAAATACAAAAGGCACAATGCCGACTTAAGGACAAGAAGACTGACTCTTCTTACTGACTATGTTTTGAAACATTCCTGTGACACTAGTTATAGATTCCGATGCATCACTTCAGGTTTACTATATCCCTCTGACCTTCTTTTTGACGATGAAACACAGACATTGCATCGGAATTGAATACAAAAGCCACAATGCCGACATAAGTACAAGAAGACTATCTCTTCGTACTGTCTATGTTTTGACCATTCCTGTGACACTAGTTATAGATTCCGATGCTTCACTTCAGGTTTACTGTTTCCCTTGGACCTTCTTATTGACGATAAAACACAGAAATTGCATCGGAATTAAATTCAAAAGGCACAATGCCGAATTTAGTATAAGAAGACTGACTCTTCTTATTGTCTATGTTATGAACCATTCCAGTGACACTAGTTATAGATTCCGATGCTTCACTCCAGGTTTACTGTATCCGTTGGACCTTCTTATTGACGACGAAACACAGAAATTGCATCGGAATCAAATAGAAAAGGCACAATGCCGACTTAAGTACAAGAAGACTGACTCTTCTTACTGTCTACGTTTGAACCATTCCTGTGACGCTAGTTACAGATTCCGATGCTTCACTTCAGGTTTACTGTATCCCTCTGATCTTCTAATTGACGGTGAAACACAGAAATTTCATCGGAATTAAATACGAAAGGCACAATACCGACAGAAGTACAAGAAGACTGACTCTTCTTACTGACTGTGTTTGAACCAATCCTGTGACACTAGTTGTAGATTCCGATGCTTCACTTCAGGTTTACTGTATCCCTTGGACCTTCTTATTGACGATGTAACACAGAAATTGCATCGGAATTAAATACAAAAGGCACAATGCCGACTTAAGTACAAGAACAGTGACTCTTCCTGCTGTCTAAGTTTTGAAACATTCCTGTGACACTAGTTATAGATTCCGGCGCTTCACTTCAGGTTTACTGTATCCCTTGTACCTTCTTATTGACGATGAAACATAGAAATTGCATGGTAATTAAATACAAAAGGCACAATGCCGACTTAAGGACAAGAAGACTGACTCTTCTTACTGACTATGTTTTGAACCATTCCTGTGACACTAGTTATAGATTACGATGATTCACTTCAGGTTCAGTGTATCCCTCTGACCCTCTAATTGACAATGAAACACAGAAATTGCACCGGAATTAAATACAAAAGGCACAATGCCGACTTAAGGACAAGAAGACTGACTCTTCTTGCTGACTTTGATTTGAACCATTCCTGTGTTACTAGTGATATATTCCGATGCCTCACTTCAGGTTTCTTGTATCCCTCTGACCTTCTTATTGACGATGAATCACAGAAATTGCATCGGAATTAAATAGAAAAGGCACAATTTCGACTTAAGTACACGAAGACTGACTCTTCTAACTGTCAATGTTTTGAACCATTCCTGGGCCACTAGTTATAGATTCCGATGCTACACTCCAGGTTTACTGTATCATTTGGACCTTCTTATTGACGATGAGACACAGAAATTGCATCGGAATTAAATACAAAAGGCACAATGCGAGTTAAGAACAAGAAGACTAATTTTTCTTTCTGACTTTGTTTTGAACCATTAGTGTGACACTAGTTATAGATTCCGATGCTTCACTTCAGGTTTACTGTATCCCTTGGACCTTCTTATTGACGATGAAACACAGAAATTGCATCGGAATTAAATACAAAATGCATAATGCCGACTTAAGTACAAGAAGACTGACTCTTCTTACTGACTATGTTTTGAACCATTCCTGTGACACTAGTTATAGATTCCGATGTTTCACTCCAGGTTTACTGTATCCCTTGGACCCTCTTATTGACGATGAAACACTGAAATTGCGTCGGAATTAAATACAAAAGGCACAATGCCGACTTAAGTACAAGAACAGTGACTCTTCCTACTGTCTATGATTTGAAACATTCCTGTGACACTAGTTTTAGATTCCAACGCTTCACTTCAGGTTAACTGTATCCCTTGTACCTTCTTATTGACGATGAAACACAGAAATTGAATCGGAATTAAATACAAAAGGCACAATGCCGTCATAAGTACATGAAGACCGACTCTTAATACTGACTATGTTTTGAACCATTCCTGTGACTCTAGATATTGATTCCGATGCTTCACTTGAGGTTTACTGTGTCCCTTGGACCTTCTTATTGACGATGAAACACAGAATTTGCATCGGAATTAAATACAAAAGGCACAATGCCGACTTAAGTACAAGAACAGTGACTCTTCCTACTGTCTATGATTTGAAACATTCCTGTGACACTAGTTTTAGATTCCGACGCTTCACTTCAGGTTTACTGTATCCCTAGTACCTTCTTATTGACGATGAAGCACAGAAACTGCATCGGAATTAAATACAAAAGGCACAATGCCGACTTAAGCACCTGAACATTGACTCTTCCGACTGTCTATGATTTGAATCATTCCTGTGACACTAGCTATAGATTCCGATGCTTCACTTCAGGTTTGCTGTATCCCTTGGACCATCTTATTGACCATGAAACACAGAAATTGCATCGGAAGTAAATACAAAATGCAAAATCCCGGCTTAAGTACACGAAGACTGTCTCTTCTTACTGTCTATGTTTTGAACCATTCCTGTGACACTAGTTATAGATTCCGATTCTTCCCTCCAGGTTTACTGTATCCCTTGGACCTTCTTATTGACGATGAAGCACAGAAATCGCACCGGAATTAAATACAAAAGGCACAATGCCGACTTAAGGACAAGAAGACTGACTCTTCTTGCTGACTTTGATTTGAACCATTCCTGTGTTACTAGTGATATATTCCGATGCCTCCCTTCAGGTTTATTGTATCCCTCTGACTTTCTTATTGACGATGAATCACAGAAATTGCATCCGAATTAAATAGAAAAGCCACAATTTCGACTTAAGTACAAGAAGACTGACTCTTCTTACTGTCTATGTTTTGAACCATTCCTGCGACACTAGTTATAGATTCCGATGCTTCAGTCCAGGGTTACTATATCCCTTGGACATTCTTGTTGACAATGAAACACAGAAATTGCATCGGAATTAAATAGAAAATGCACAAAGCCGACTTAAGTACAAGGAGACTGACTCTTCTTACTGACTATGTTTTGAACCATTCCTGTGACACTAGTTATAGATTCCGACGCTTCACTTCAGGTTTACTGTATACCTTGGACCTTCTTATTGACGATGAATCACAGAAATTGCATCGGAATTAAATACAAAAGGCAAAATGCCGACTTACGTACAAGAAGACTAGCTCTTCCTACTGTCTATGTTTTGAACCATTCCTGTGACACTACTTTTGGATTCCGATGCTTTACTTCAGGTTTACTGTATCCCTCTGACCTTCTTATTGACGATGAAACACAGAAATTGCATCGGAATTTAATACAAAAGGCACAATGCCGACTTAAGTACAAGAAGACTGACTCTTCCTACAGCCTATGTTTTGTACCATTCCTGTGACACTAGTTATAGATTCCGATGCATCACTTCAGGTTTAGTGTATCCCTCTGACCTTATTGCCGATGAAACACAGAAATTGCATCGAAATTAAATACAAAAGGCACAATGCCGACTTAAGGACAAGAAGACTGACTCTTCTTACTGACTATGTTCTGAAACATTCCTGTGACACTAGTTATAGATTCCGATGCATCACTTCAGGTTTACTATATCCCTCTGACCTTCTTTTTGACGATGAAACACAGACATTGCATTGGAATTAAATACAAAAGCCACTATGCCGACATAACTACAAGAAGACTATCTCTTCGTACTGTCTATGTTTTGACCATTCCTGTGACACTAGTTATAGATTCCGATGCTTCACTTCAGGTTTACTGTTTCCCTTGGACCTTCTTATTGACGATGAAACACAGAAATTGCATCGGAATTAAATTCAAAAGGCACAATGCCGACTTTAGTATAAGAGGACTGACTCTTCCTACTGTCTACGTTTTGAACCATTTCTGTGACACTAGTTATACAGTCCGACGCTTCATTTCAGGTTTACTGTATACCTCTGACTTTCTTATTGACGATGAAACACAGAAATAGCAACGGAAATAAATACAAAATGCACAATGCCGACTTAAGTACAAAAAGACTGACTCTTCTTACTGTCTACGTTTGAACCATTCCTGTGAGACTAGTTATAGATTCCGATGCTTCACTTCAAGTTTACTGTATCCCTCTGACCTTCTTATTGACGGTGAAACACAGAAATTGCATCGGAATTAAATATGAAAGCACAATGCCGACATACGTACAAGAAGACTGACTCTTCTTACTGACTATGATTTAAACCATTCCTGTGACACTAGTTATAGATTCCGATGCTTCACTTCAGGTTTACTGTATCCCTTGCACATTCTTATTGACGATGAAACACAGAAATTGCATCGGAATTAAATGCAAATGGCACAATGCCGACTTAAGTACAAGGAGACTGACTCTTCTTACTGTCTGTGTTTTGAATCTTTACTGTGATTCTAGTTATAGATTCCGGTGCTTCACTCCAGGTTTACTGTATCCCTTGGACCTTCTTATTGACGATGAAACACAGAAATTGCATCGGAATTAAATACAAAAGGCACAATGGCGACTTAAGAACAAGAAGTCTGACTCTTCTTACTGACGATGTTTTGAACCATTCCTGTGACACTAGTTATAGATTCCGATGCTTCACTTCAGGTTTACTGTATCCCTCTGACCTTCTTATTGACGATGGAACACAGAGATTCCATCGGAATTAAATACAAAAGGCACAATGCCGACTTAAGTACAGGAAGACTGACTCTTCTTACTGTCTATGTTTGAACCATTCCTGTGACACTAGTTATAGATTCAGATGCTTCACTGCAGGTTTACTGTATCCCTCTGACCTTCTTATTGACAATGCAACACAGAAATTGCAACGGAATTAAATACAAAATGCACAATGCCGACTTAAGTACAGGAAGACTGACTCTTCTTACTGACTATGATTTAAACCATTCCTGTGACACTAGTTATAGATTCCGATGCTTCACTTCAGGTTTACTGTATCCCTTGGACATTCTTATTGACGATGAAACACAGAAATTGCATCGGAATTAAATGCAAATGGCACAATGCCGACTTAAGTACAAGGAGACTGACTTTTCTTACTGTCTATGATTTGAATCATTACTGTGATTCTAGTTATAGATTCCGGTGCTTCACTCCAGGTTTACTGTATCCCTTGGACCTTCTTATTGACGGTGAAACACAGAAATTGCATCGGAATTAAATACGAAAGGCACAATGCCGACTTAACTACAAGAAGACTGACTCTTCCTACTGTCTATGTTATGAACCATTCCAGTGACACTAGTTATAGATTCCGATGCTTCACTCCAGGTTTACTGTATCCCTTGGACCTTCTTATTGACGACGAAACACAGAAATTGCATCGGAATTAAATAGAAAAGGCACAATGCCGACTTAAGCACAAGAAGACTGACTCTTCTTACTGCCTACGTTTGTACCATTCCTGTGACACTAGTTACAGATTCTGATGCTTCACTTCAGGTTTACTGTATCCCTCTGACCTTCTTATTGACGGTGAAACACAGAAATTGCATCGGAATTAAATACGAAAGGCACAATACCGACTCAAGTACAAGAAGACTGACTCTTCTTACTGACCAAGTTTGAACCAATCCTGTGACACTAGTTGTAGATTCCGATGCTTCACTTCAGGTTTACTGTATCCCTTGGACCTTCTTATTGACGATGAAACACAGAAATTGCATCGGAATTAAATACAAAAGGCACAATGCCGACTTAAGTACAAGAACAGTGACTCTTCCTACTGTCTAAGTTTTGAATTATTCCTGTGACACTAGTTATACATTCCGACGCTTCACTTCACGTTTACTGTATCCCTTGTACCTTCTTATTGACGATGAAACACAGAAATTGCATCGGTATTAAATACAAAAGGCACAATGCCGACTTAAGGACAAGAAGACTGACTCTTCTTACTGACTATGTTTTGAACCATTCCTGTGACACTAGTTATAGATTACGATGCTTCACTTCAGGTTCACTGTATCCCTCTGGCCTTCTTATTGACGGTGAAACACAGAAATTGCATCGGAATTAAATACGAAAGCACAATGCCGACATAAGTACAAGAAGGCTGACTCTTCTTACTGACAATGATTTAAACCATTCCTGTGACACTAGTTATGGATTCCGATGCTTCACTTCAGGTTTACTGTATCCCTTGGACATTCGTATTGACGATGAAACACAGAAATTGCATCGGAATTAAATGCAAATGGCACAATGCCGACTTAAGTACAAAGAGATTGACTCTTCTTACTGTCTATGCTTTGAATCATTACTGTGATTCTAGTTATAGATTCCGGTGCTTCACTCCAGGTTTACTGTATCCCTTGGACCTTCTTATTGACGGTGAAACACAGAAATTGCATCGGAATTAAATACAAAATGCACAATGCCGACTTAAGGACAAGAAGGCTGACTCTTCTTACTGACTATGTTTTGAACCATTCATGTGACACTAGTTATAGATTCCGATGCTTCACTTCAGGTGTACTGTATCCCTCTGACCTTCTTATTGACGATGAAACACAGAAATTCCATGGGAATGAAATACAAAAGGCACAATGCCGACTTAAGTACAGGAAGACTGACTCTTCTTACTGTCTATGTTTGAACCATTCCTGTGACACTAGTTATAGATTCCGATGCTTCACTGCAGGTTTACTGTATCCCTCTGGCCTTCTTATTGATGGTAAGACACAGAAATTGCATCGGAATTAAATACGAAAGGCACAATGCCGACTTAACTACAAGAAGACTGACTCTTCTTTCTGTCTATGTTATGACCCATTCCAGTGACACTAGTTATAGATTCCGATGCTTCACTCCAGGTTTACTGTATCCCTTGGACCTTCTTATTGACGACGAAACACAGAAATTGCATCGGAATTAAATAGAAAAGGCACAATGCCGACTTAAGTACAAGAAGACTGACTCTTCTTACTGTCTACGTTTGAACCATTCCTGTGACGCTAGTTACAGATTCCGATGCTTCACCTCAGGTTTACTGTATGCCTCTGACCTTCTAATTGACGGTGAAACACAGAAATTCCATCGGAATTAAATACGAAAGGCACAATACCGACTTAAGTACAAGAAGACTGCCTCTTCTTACTGACTATGTTTGAACCAATCCTGTGACACTAGTTTTAGATTCCGGTGCTTCACTTCAGGTTTACTGTATCCCTTGGACCTTCTTATTGACGATGAAACACAGAAATTGCATCGGAATTAAATACATAAGGCACAATGCCGACTTAAATACAAGAACAGTGACTCTTCCTACTGTCTAAGCTTTGAAACATTCCTGTGACACTAGTTATAGATTCCGACGCTTCACTTCAGGTTTACTGTATCCCTTGTACCTTCTTATTAACGATGAAACACAGAAATTGCATCGGAATTAATTACAAAAGGCACAATGCCGACTTAAGGACAAGAAGACTGACTCTTCTTACTGACTATGTTTTGAACCATTCCTGTGACACTAGTTATAGATTACGATGCTTCACTTCAAGTTCAGTGTATCCCTCTGACCCTCTTATTGACAATGAAACACAGAAATTGCACCCGAATTAAATACAAAAGGCACAATGCCGACTTAAGGACAAGAAGACTGACTTTGATTTGAACCATTCCTGTGTTACTAGTGATATATTCCGATGCCTCACTTCAGGTTTCTTGTATCCCTCTGACCTTCTTATTGACGATGAATCACAGAAATTGCATCGGAATTAAATAGAAAAGGCACAATTTCGACTTAAGTACACGAAGACTGACTCTTCTTACTGTCAATGTTTTGAACCATTCCTGGGTCACTAGTTATAGATTCCGATGCTACACTCCAGGTTTACTGTATCATTTGGACCTTCTTATTGACGATGAGACACAGAAATTGCATCGGAATTAAATACAAAAGGCACAATGCGACTTAAGAACAAGAAGACTAATTTTTCTTACTGACTTTGTTTTGAACCATTAGTGTGACACTAGTTATAGATTCAGATGCTTCACTTCAGGTTTACTGTATCCCTTGGACCTTCTTATTGACGATGAAACACAGAAATTGCATCGGAATTAAATACAAAATGCATAATGCCGACTTAAGTACAAGAAGACTGACTCTTCTTACTGTTTACGTTTTGAACCATTCCTGTGACACTAGTTATAGATTCCGATGTTTCACTCCAGGTTTACTGTATCCCTTGGACCCTCTTATTGACGATGAAACACTGAAATTGCGTCGGAATTAAATACAAAAGGCACAATGCCGACTTAAGTACAAGAACAGTGACTCTTCCTACTGTCTATGATTTGAAACATTCCTGTGACACTAGTTTTAGATTCCAACGCTTCACTTCAGGTATACTGTATCCCTTGTACCTTCTTATTGACGATGAAACACAGAAATTGAATCGGAATTAAATACAAAAGTCACAATGCCGTCTTAAGTACATGAAGACCGACTCTTAATACTGACTATGTTTTGAACCATTCCTGTGACTCTAGATATTGATTCAGATGCTTCACTTGAGGTTTACTGTATCCCTTGGACCTTCTTATTGACGATGAAACACAGAATTTGCATCGGAATTAAATACAAAAGGCACAATGCCGACTTAAGTACAAGAACAGTGACTCTTCCTACTGTAAATGATTTGAAACATTCCTGTGACACTAGTTTCAGATTCCGACGCTTCACTTCAGGTTTACTGTATCCCTTGTACCTTCTTATTGACGATGAAGCACAGAAACTGCATCGGAATTAAATACAAAAGGCACAATGCCGACTTAAGCACCAGAACATTGACTCTTCCGACTGTCTATGTTTTGAATCATTCCTGTGACACTAGTTATAGATTCCGATTCTTCCCTCCAGGTTTACTGTATCCCTTGGACCTTCTTATTGACGATGAAACACAGAAATTGCATCGGAATTAAATACAAAAGGCACAATGCCGACTTAAGTACAAGAACAGTGACTCTTCCTACTGTCTAAGTTTTGAATTATTCCTGTGACACTAGTTATACATTCCGACGCTTCACTTCACGTTTACTGTATCCCTTGTACCTTCTTATTGACGATGAAACACAGAAATTGCATCGGTATTAAATACAAAAGGCACAATGCCGACTTAAGGACAAGAAGACTGACTCTTCTTACTGACTATGTTTTGAACCATTCCTGTGACACTAGTTATAGATTACGATGCTTCACTTCAGGTTCACTGTATCCCTCTGGCCTTCTTATTGACGGTGAAACACAGAAATTGCATCGGAATTAAATACGAAAGCACAATGCCGACATAAGTACAAGAAGGCTGACTCTTCTTACTGACAATGATTTAAACCATTCCTGTGACACTAGTTATGGATTCCGATGCTTCACTTCAGGTTTACTGTATCCCTTGGACATTCGTATTGACGATGAAACACAGAAATTGCATCGGAATTAAATGCAAATGGCACAATGCCGACTTAAGTACAAAGAGATTGACTCTTCTTACTGTCTATGCTTTGAATCATTACTGTGATTCTAGTTATAGATTCCGGTGCTTCACTCCAGGTTTACTGTATCCCTTGGACCTTCTTATTGACGGTGAAACACAGAAATTGCATCGGAATTAAATACAAAATGCACAATGCCGACTTAAGGACAAGAAGGCTGACTCTTCTTACTGACTATGTTTTGAACCATTCATGTGACACTAGTTATAGATTCCGATGCTTCACTTCAGGTGTACTGTATCCCTCTGACCTTCTTATTGACGATGAAACACAGAAATTCCATGGGAATGAAATACAAAAGGCACAATGCCGACTTAAGTACAGGAAGACTGACTCTTCTTACTGTCTATGTTTGAACCATTCCTGTGACACTAGTTATAGATTCCGATGCTTCACTGCAGGTTTACTGTATCCCTCTGGCCTTCTTATTGATGGTAAAACACAGAAATTGCATCGGAATTAAATACGAAAGGCACATTGCCGACTTAACTACAAGAAGACTGACTCTTCTTTCTGTCTATGTTATGACCCATTCCAGTGACACTAGTTATGGATTCCGATGCTTCACTCCAGGTTTACTGTATCCCTTGGACCTTCTTATTGACGACGAAACACAGAAATTGCATCGGAATTAAATAGAAAAGGCACAATGCCGACTTAAGTACAAGAAGACTGACTCTTCTTACTGTCTACGTTTGAACCATTCCTGTGACGCTAGTTACAGATTCCGATGCTTCACCTCAGGTTTACTGTATGCCTCTGACCTTCTAATTGACGGTGAAACACAGAAATTGCATCGGAATTAAATACGAAAGGCACAATACCGACTTAAGTACAAGAAGACTGCCTCTTCTTACTGACTATGTTTGAACCAATCCTGTGACACTAGTTTTAGATTCCGATGCTTCACTTCAGGTTTAC
The DNA here is from genome assembly GCF_021461385.2 of Schistocerca piceifrons. NCBI lineage: Eukaryota > Metazoa > Arthropoda > Insecta > Orthoptera > Acrididae > Schistocerca > Schistocerca piceifrons. The sequence goes on from NW_025728043.1 coordinate 174,196, forward strand.
TGTATCCCTTGGACCTTCTTATTGACGATGAAACACAGAAATTGCATCGGAATTAAATACATAAGGCACAATGCCGACTTAAATACAAGAACAGTGACTCTTCCTACTGTCTAAGCTTTGAAACATTCCTGTGACACTAGTTATAGATTCCGACGCTTCACTTCAGGTTTACTGTATCCCTTGTACCTTCTTATTAACGATGAAACACAGAAATTGCATCGGAATTAATTACAAAAGGCACAATGCCGACTTAAGGACAAGAAGACTGACTCTTCTTACTGACTATGTTTTGAACCATTCCTGTGACACTAGTTATAGATTACGATGCTTCACTTCAAGTTCAGTGTATCCCTCTGACCCTCTTATTGACAATGAAACACAGAAATTGCACCCGAATTAAATACAAAAGGCACAATGCCGACTTAAGGACAAGAAGACTGACTTTGATTTGAACCATTCCTGTGTTACTAGTGATATATTCCGATGCCTCACTTCAGGTTTCTTGTATCCCTCTGACCTTCTTATTGACGATGAATCACAGAAATTGCATCGGAATTAAATAGAAAAGGCACAATTTCGACTTAAGTACACGAAGACTGACTCTTCTTACTGTCAATGTTTTGAGCCATTCCTGGGTCACTAGTTATAGATTCCGATGCTACACTCCAGGTTTACTGTATCATTTGGACCTTCTTATTGACGATGAGACACAGAAATTGCATCGGAATTAAATACAAAAGGCACAATGCGACTTAAGAACAAGAAGACTAATTTTTCTTACTGACTTTGTTTTGAACCATTAGTGTGACACTAGTTATAGATTCAGATGCTTCACTTCAGGTTTACTGTATCCCTTGGACCTTCTTATTGACGATGAAACACTGAAATTGCGTCGGAATTAAATACAAAAGGCACAATGCCGACTTAAGTACAAGAACAGTGACTCTTCCTACTGTCTATGATTTGAAACATTCCTGTGACACTAGTTTTAGATTCCAACGCTTCACTTCAGGTATACTGTATCCCTTGTACCTTCTTATTGACGATGAAACACAGAAATTGAATCGGAATTAAATACAAAAGTCACAATGCCGTCTTAAGTACATGAAGACCGACTCTTAATACTGACTATGTTTTGAACCATTCCTGTGACTCTAGATATTGATTCAGATGCTTCACTTGAGGTTTACTGTATCCCTTGGACCTTCTTATTGACGATGAAACACAGAATTTGCATCGGAATTAAATACAAAAGGCACAATGCCGACTTAAGTACAAGAACAGTGACTCTTCCTACTGTAAATGATTTGAAACATTCCTGTGACACTAGTTTCAGATTCCGACGCTTCACTTCAGGTTTACTGTATCCCTTGTACCTTCTTATTGACGATGAAGCACAGAAACTGCATCGGAATTAAATACAAAAGGCACAATGCCGACTTAAGCACCAGAACATTGACTCTTCCGACTGTCTATGTTTTGAATCATTCCTGTGACACTAGTTATAGATTCCGATTCTTCCCTCCAGGTTTACTGTATCCCTTGGACCTTCTTATTGACGATGAATCACAGAAATTGCATCCGAATTAAATAGAAAAGCCACAATTTCGACTTAAGTACAAGAAGACTGACTCTTCTTACTGTCTATGTTTTGAACCATTCCTGCGACACTAGTTATAGATTCCGATGCTTCAGTCCAGGGTTACTATATACCTTGGACATTCTTGTTGACAATGAAACACAGAAATTGCATCGGAATTAAATAGAAAATGCACAAAGCCGACTTAAGTACAAGGAGACTGACTCTTCTTACTGACTATGTTTTGAACCATTCCTGTGACACTAGTTATAGATTCCGATGCTTCACTTCAGGTTTACTGTATCCCTTGTACCTTCTTATTGACGATGAAGCACAGAAACTGCATCGGAATTAAATACAAAAGGCACAATGCCGACTTAAGCACCAGAACATTGACTCTTCCGACTGTCTATGTTTTGAATCATTCCTGTGACACTAGCTATAGATTCCGATGCTTCACTTCTGGTTTGCTGTATCCCTTGTACCATCTTATTGACTATGAAACACAGAAATTGCATCGGAAGTAAATACAAAATGCAAAATCCCGGCTTAAGTACACGAAGACTGTCTCTTCTTACTGTCTATGCTTTGAACCATTCCTGTGACACTAGTTATAGATTCCGATTCTTCCCTCCAGGTTTACTGTATCCCTTGGACCTTCTTATTGACGATGAAGCACAGAAATCGCACCGGAATTAAATACAAAAGGCACAATGCCGACTTAAGGACAAGAAGACTGACTCTTCTTGCTGACTTTGATTTGAACCATTCCTGTGTTACTAGTGATATATTCCGATGCCGCCCTTCAGGTTTATTGTATCCCTCTGACTTTCTTATTGACGATGAATCACAGAAATTGCATCCGAATTAAATAGAAAAACAATTTCGACTTAAGTACAAGAAGACTGACTGTTCTTACTGTCTATGTTTTGAACCATTCCTACGACACTAGTTATAGATTCCGATGCTTCAGTCCAGGGTTACTATATCCCTTGGACATTCTTGTTGACAATGAAACACAGAAATTGCATCGGAATTAAATAGAAAATGCACAAAGCCGACTTAAGTACAAGGAGACTGACTCTTCTTACTGACTATGTTTTGAACCATTCCTGTGACACTAGTTATAGATTCCGACGCTTCACTTCAGGTTTACTGTATACCTTGGACCTTCTTATTGACGATGAATCACAGAAATTGCTTCGGAATTAAATACAAAAGGCAAAATGCCGACTTACGTACAAGAAGACTAGCTCTTCCTACTGTCTATGTTTTGAACCATTCCTGTGACACTACTTTTGGATTCCGATGCTTTACTTCAGGTTTACTGTATCCCTCTGACCTTCTTATTGACGATGAAACACAGAAATTGCATCGGAATTTAATACAAAAGGCACAATGCCGACTTAAGTACAAGAAGACTGACTCTTCCTACAGTCTATGTTTTGTACCATTCCTGTGACACTAGTTATAGATTCCGATGCATCACTTCAGGTTTAGTGTATCCCTCTGACCTTATTGCCGATGAAACACAGAAATTGCATCGAAATTAAATACAAAAGGCACAATGCCGACTTAAGGACAAGAAGACTGACTCTTCTTAGTGACTATGTTCTGAAACATTCCTGTGACACTAGTTATAGATTCCGATGCATCACTTCAGGTTTACTATATCCCTCTGACCTTCTTTTTGACGATGAAACACAGACATTGCATTGGAATTAAAGACAAAAGCCACTATGCCGACATAACTACAAGAAGACTATCTCTTCGTACTGTCTATGTTTTGACCATTCCTGTGACACTAGTTATAGATTCCGATGCTTCACTTCAGGTTTACTGTTTCCCTTGGACCTTCTTATTGACGATGAAACACAGAAATTGCATCGGAATTAAATTCAAAAGGCACAATGCCGACTTTAGTATAAGAGGACTGACTCTTCCTACTGTCTACGATTTGAACCATTTCTGTGACACTAGTTATACAGTCCGATGCTTCATTTCAGGTTTACTGTATACCTCTGACTTTCTTATTGACGATGAAACACAGAAATAGCAACGGAAATAAATACAAAATGCACAATGCCGACTTAAGTACAAAAAGACTGACTCTTCTTACTGTCTACGTTTGAACCATTCCTGTGAGACTAGTTATAGATTCCGATGCTTCACTTCAAGTTTACTGTATCCCTCTGACCTTCTTATTGACGGTGAAACACAGAAATTGCATCGGAATTAAATACAAAAGGCACAATGCCGACTTAAGTACAAGAACAGTGACTCTTCCTACTGTCTAAGTTTTGAATTATTCCTGTGACACTAGTTATACATTCCGACGCTTCACTTCACGTTTACTGTATCCCTTGTACCTTCTTATTGACGATGAAACACAGAAATTGCATCGGTATTAAATACAAAAGGCACAATGCCGACTTAAGGACAAGAAGACTGACTCTTCTTACTGACTATGTTTTGAACCATTCCTGTGACACTAGTTATAGATTACGATGCTTCACTTCAGGTTCACTGTATCCCTCTGGCCTTCTTATTGACGGTGAAACACAGAAATTGCATCGGAATTAAATACGAAAGCACAATGCCGACATAAGTACAAGAAGGCTGACTCTTCTTACTGACAATGATTTAAACCATTCCTGTGACACTAGTTATGGATTCCGATGCTTCACTTCAGGTTTACTGTATCCCTTGGACATTCGTATTGACGATGAAACACAGAAATTGCATCGGAATTAAATGCAAATGGCACAATGCCGACTTAAGTACAAAGAGATTGACTCTTCTTACTGTCTATGCTTTGAATCATTACTGTGATTCTAGTTATAGATTCCGGTGCTTCACTCCAGGTTTACTGTATCCCTTGGACCTTCTTATTGACGGTGAAACACAGAAATTGCATCGGAATTAAATACAAAATGCACAATGCCGACTTAAGGACAAGAAGGCTGACTCTTCTTACTGACTATGTTTTGAACCATTCATGTGACACTAGTTATAGATTCCGATGCTTCACTTCAGGTGTACTGTATCCCTCTGACGTTCTTAGTGACGATGAAACACAGAAATTCCATGGGAATGAAATACAAAAGGCACAATGCCGACTTAAGTACAGGAAGACTGACTCTTCTTACTGTCTATGTTTGAACCATTCCTGTGACACTAGTTATAGATTCCGATGCTTCACTGCAGGTTTACTGTATCCCTCTGGCCTTCTTATTGATGGTAAAACACAGAAATTGCATCGGAATTAAATACGAAAGGCACAATGCCGACTTAACTACAAGAAGACTGACTCTTCTTTCTGTCTATGTTATGACCCATTCCAGTGACACTAGTTATAGATTCCGATGCTTCACTCCAGGTTAACTGTATCCCTTGGACCTTCTTATTGACGACGAAACACAGAAATTGCATCGGAATTAAATAGAAAAGGCACAATGCCGACTTAAGTACAAGAAGACTGACTCTTCTTACTGTCTACGTTTGAACCATTCCTGTGACGCTAGTTACAGATTCCGATGCTTCACCTCAGGTTTACTGTATGCCTCTGACCTTCTAATTGACGGTGAAACACAGAAATTGCATCGGAATTAAATACGAAAGGCACAATACCGACTTAAGTACAAGAAGACTGCCTCTTCTTACTGACTATGTTTGAACCAATCCTGTGACACTAGTTTTAGATTCCGATGCTTCACTTCAGGTTTACTGTATCCCTTGGACCTTCTTATTGACGATGAAACACAGAAATTGCATCGGAATTAAATACATAAGGCACAATGCCGACTTAAATACAAGAACAGTGACTCTTCCTACTGTCTAAGCTTTGAAACATTCCTGTGACACTAGTTATAGATTCCGACGCTTCACTTCAGGTTTACTGTATCCCTTGTACCTTCTTATTAACGATGAAACACAGAAATTGCATCGGAATTAATTACAAAAGGCACAATGCCGACTTAAGGACAAGAAGACTGACTCTTCTTACTGACTATGTTTTGAACCATTCCTGTGACACTAGTTATAGATTACGATGCTTCACTTCAAGTTCAGTGTATCCCTGTGACCCTCTTATTGACAATGAAACACAGAAATTGCACCCGAATTAAATACAAAAGGCACAATGCCGACTTAAGGACAAGAAGACTGACTTTGATTTGAACCATTCCTGTGTTACTAGTGATATATTCCGATGCCTCACTTCAGGTTTCTTGTATCCCTCTGACCTTCTTATTGACGATGAATCACAGAAATTGCATCGGAATTAAATAGAAAAGGCACAATTTCGACTTAAGTACACGAAGACTGACTCTTCTTACTGTCAATGTTTCGAACCATTCCTGGGTCACTAGTTATAGATTCCGATGCTACACTCCAGGTTTACTGTATCATTTGGACCTTCTTATTGACGATGAGACACAGAAATTGCATCGGAATTAAATACAAAAGGCACAATGCGACTTAAGAACAAGAAGACTAATTTTTCTTACTGACTTTGTTTTGAACAATTAGTGTGACACTAGTTATAGATTCCGATGCTTCACTTCAGGTTTACTGTATCCCTTGGACCTTCTTATTGACGATGAAACACAGAAATTGCATCGGAATTAAATACAAAATGCATAATGCCGACTTAAGTACAAGAAGACTGACTCTTCTTACTGTCTACGTTTTGAACCATTCCTGTGACACTAGTTATAGATTCCGATGTTTCACTCCAGGTTTACTGTATCCCTTGGACCCTCTTATTGACGATGAAACACTGAAATTGCGTCGGAATTAAATACAAAAGGCACAATGCCGACTTAAGTACAAGAACAGTGACTCTTCCTACTGTCTATGATTTGAAACATTCCTGTGACACTAGTTTTAGATTCCAACGCTTCACTTCAGGTATACTGTATCCCTTGTACCTTCTTATTGACGATGAAACACAGAAATTGAATCGGAATTAAATACAAAAGTCACAATGCCGTCTTAAGTACATGAAGACCGACTCTTAATACTGACTATGTTTTGAACCATTCCTGTGACTCTAGATATTGATTCAGATGCTTCACTTGAGGTTTACTGTATCCCTTGGACCTTCTTATTGACGATGAAACACAGAATTTGCATCGGAATTAAATACAAAAGGCACAATGCCGACTTAAGTACAAGAACAGTGACTCTTCCTACTGTAAATGATTTGAAACATTCCTGTGACACTAGTTTCAGATTCCGACGCTTCACTTCAGGTTTACTGTATCCCTTGTACCTTCTTATTGACGATGAAGCACAGAAACTGCATCGGAATTAAATACAAAAGGCACAATGCCGACTTAAGCACCAGAACATTGACTCTTCCGACTGTCTATGTTTTGAATCATTCCTGTGACACTAGTTATAGATTCCGATTCTTCCCTCCAGGTTTACTGTATCCCTTGGACCTTCTTATTGACGATGAATCACAGAAATTGCATCCGAATTAAATAGAAAAGCCACAATTTCGACTTAAGTACAAGAAGACTGACTCTTCTTACTGTCTATGTTTTGAACCATTCCTGCGACACTAGTTATAGATTCCGATGCTTCAGTCCAGGGTTACTATATCCCTTGGACATTCTTGTTGACAATGAAACACAGAAATTGCATCGGAATTAAATAGAAAATGCACAAAGCCGACTTAAGTACAAGGAGACTGACTCTTCTTACTGACTATGTTTTGAACCATTCCTGTGACACTAGTTATAGATTCCGATGCTTCACTTCAGGTTTACTGTATCCCTTGTACCTTCTTATTGACGATGAAGCACAGAAACTGCATCGGAATTAAATACAAAAGGCACAATGCCGACTTAAGCACCAGAACATTGACTCTTCCGACTGTCTATGTTTTGAATCATTCCTGTGACACTAGCTATAGATTCCGATGCTTCACTTCTGGTTTGCTGTATCCCTTGTACCATCTTATTGACCATGAAACACAGAAATTGCATCGGAAGTAAATACAAAATGCAAAATCCCGGCTTAAGTACACGAAGACTGTCTCTTCTTACTGTCTATGCTTTGAACCATTCCTGTGACACTAGTTATAGATTCCGATTCTTCCCTCCAGGTTTACTGTATCCCTTGGACCTTCTTATTGACGATGAAGCACAGAAATCGCACCGGAATTAAATACAAAAGGCACAATGCCGACTTAAGGACAAGAAGACTGACTCTTCTTGCTGACTTTGATTTGAACCATTCCTGTGTTACTAGTGATATATTCCGATGCCGCCCTTCAGGTTTATTGTATCCCTCTGACTTTCTTATTGACGATGAATCACAGAAATTGCATCCGAATGAAATAGAAAAGCCACAATTTCGACTTAAGTACAAGAAGACTGACTGTTCTTACTGTCTATGTTTTGAACCATTCCTGCGACACTAGTTATAGATTCCGATGCTTCAGTCCAGGGTTACTATATCCCTTGGACATTCTTGTTGACAATGAAACACAGAAATTGCATCGGAATTAAATAGAAAATGCACAAAGCCGACTTAAGTACAAGGAGACTGACTCTTCTTACTGACTATGTTTTGAACCATTCCTGTGACACTAGTTATAGATTCCGACGCTTCACTTCAGGTTTACTGTATACCTTGGACCTTCTTATTGACGATGAATCACAGAAATTGCTTCGGAATTAAATACAAAAGGCAAAATGCCAACTTACGTACAAGAAGACTAGCTCTTCCTACTGTCTATGTTTTGAACCATTCCTGTGACACTACTTTTGGATTCCGATGCTTTACTTCAGGTTTACTGTATCCCTCTGACCTTCTTATTGACGATGAAACACAGAAATTGCATCGGAATTTAATACAAAAGGCACAATGCCGACTTAAGTACAAGAAGACTGACTCTTCCTACAGTCTATGTTTTGTACCATTCCTGTGACACTAGTTATAGATTCCGTTGCATCACTTCAGGTTTAGTGTATCCCTCTGACCTTATTGCCGATGAAACACAGAAATTGCATCGAAATTAAATACAAAAGGCACAATGCCGACTTAAGGACAAGAAGACTGACTCTTCTTAGTGACTATGTTCTGAAACATTCCTGTGACACTAGTTATAGATTCCGATGCATCACTTCAGGTTTACTATATCCCTCTGACCTTCTTTTTGACGATGAAACACAGACATTGCATTGGAATTAAAGACAAAAGCCACTATGCCGACATAACTACAAGAAGACTATCTCTTCGTACTGTCTATGTTTTGACCATTCCTGTGACACTAGTTATAGATTCCGATGCTTCACTTCAGGTTTACTGTTTCCCTTGGACCTTCTTATTGTCGATGAAACACAGAAATTGCATCGGAATTAAATTCAAAAGGCACAATGCCGACTTTAGTATAAGAGGACTGACTCTTCCTACTGTCTACGATTTGAACCATTTCTGTGACACTAGTTATACAGTCCGATGCTTCATTTCAGGTTCACTGTATACCTCTGACTTTCTTATTGACGATGAAACACAGAAATAGCAACGGAAATAAATACAAAATGCACAATGCCGACTTAAGTACAAAAAGACTGACTCTTCTTACTGTCTACGTTTGAACCATTCCTGTGAGACTAGTTATAGATTCCGATGCTTCACTTCAAGTTTACTGTATCCCTCTGACCTTCTTATTGACGGTGAAACACAGAAATTGCATCGGAATTAAATATGAAAGCACAATGCCGACATAAGTACAAGAAGACTGACTCTTCTTACTGACTATGATTTAAACCATTCCTGTGACACTAGTTATAGATTCCGATGCTTCACTTCAGGTTTACTGTATCCCTTGCACATTCTTATTGACGATGAAACACAGAAATTGCATCGGAATTAAATGCAAATGGCACAATGCCGACTTAAGTACAAGGAGACTGACTCTTCTTACTGTCTATGTTTTGAATCTTTACTGTGATTCTAGTTATAGATTCCGGTGCTTCACTCCAGGTTTACTGTATCCCTTGGACCTTCTTATTGACGATGAAACACAGAAATTGCATCGGAATTAAATACAAAAGGCACAATGGCGACTTAAGGACAAGAAGTCTGACTCTTCTTACTGACTATGTTTTGAACCATTCCTGTGACACTAGTTATAGATTCCGATGCTTCACTTCAGGTTTACTGTATCCCTCTGACCTTCTTATTGACGATGGAACACAGAGATTCCATCGGAATTAAATACAAAAGGCACAATGCCGACTTAAGTACAGGAAGACTGACTCTTCTTACTGTCTATGTTTGAACCATTCCTGTGACACTAGTTATAGATTCCGATGCTTCACTGCAGGTTTACTGTATCCCTCTGACCTTCTTATTGACAATGAAACACAGAAATTGCAACGGAATTAAATACAAAATGCACAATGCCGACTTAAGTACAGGAAGACTGACTCTTCTTACTGACTATGATTTAAACCATTCCTGTGACACTAGTTATAGATTCCGATGCTTCACTTCAGGTTTACTGTATCCCTTGGACATTCTTATTGACGATGAAACACAGAAATTGCATCGGAATTAAATGCAAATAGCACAATGCCGACTTAAGTACAAGGAGACTGACTTTTCTTACTGTCTATGATTTGAATCATTACTGTGATTCTAGTTATAGATTCCGGTGCTTCACTCCAGGTTTACTGTATCCCTTGGACCTTCTTATTGACGGTGAAACACAGAAATTGCATCGGAATTAAATACGAAAGGCACAATGCCGACTTCACTACAAGAAGACTGACTCTTCCTACTGTCTATGTTATGAACCATTCCAGTGACACTAGTTATAGATTCCGATGCTTCACTCCAGGTTTACTGTATCCCTTGGACCTTCTTATTGACGACGAAACACAGAAATTGCATCGGAATTAAATACAAAAGGCACAATGCCGACTTAAGCACAAGAAGACTGACTCTTCTTACTGCCTACGTTTGAACCATTCCTGTGACACTAGTTACAGATTCTGATGCTTCACTTCAGGTTTACTGTATCCCTCTGACCTTCTTATTGACGGTGAAACACAGAAATTGCATCGGAATTAAATACGAAAGGCACAATACCGACTCAAGTACAAGAACACTGACTCTTCTTACTGACTATGTTTGAACCAATCCTGTGACACTAGTTGTAGATTCCGATGCTTCACTTCAGGTTTACTGTATCCCTTGGACCTTCTTATTGACGATGAAACACAGAAATTGCATCGGAATTAAATACAAAAGGCACAATGCCGACTTAAGTACAAGAACAGTGACTCTTCCTACTGTCTAAGTTTTGAATTATTCCTGTGACACTAGTTATACATTCCGACGCTTGACTTCACGTTTACTGTATCCCTTGTACCTTCTTATTGACGATGAAACACAGAAATTGCATCGGAATTAAATACAAAAGGCACAATGCCGACTTAAGGACAAGAAGACTGAATCTTCTTACTGACTATGTTTTGAACCATTCATGTGACACTAGTTATAGATTCCGATGCTTCACTTCAGGTGTACTGTATCCCTCTGACCTTCTTATTGACGATGAAACACAGAAATTCCATCGGAATGAAATACAAAAGGCACAATGCCGACTTAAGTACAGGAAGACTGACTCTTCTTACTGTCTATGTTTGAACCATTCCTGTGACACTAGTTATAGATTCCGATGCTTCACTGCAGGTTTACTGTATCCCTCTGGCCTTCTTATTGATGGTAAAACACAGATATTGCATCGGAATTAAATACGAAAGGCACAATGCCGACTTAACTACAAGAAGACTGACTCTTCTTTCTGTCTATGTTATGACCCATTCCAGTGACACTAGTTATAGATTCCGATGCTTCACTCCAGGTTTACTGTATCCCTTGGACCTTCTTATTGACGACGAAACACAGAAATTGCATCGGAATTAAATAGAAAAGGCACAATGCCGACTTAAGTACAAGAAGACTGACTCTTCTTACTGTCTACGTTTGAACCATTCCTGTGACGCTAGTTACAGATTCCGATGCTTCACTTCAGGTTTACTGTATGCCTCTGACCTTCTAATTGACGGTGAAACACAGAAATTGCATCGGAATTAAATACGAAAGGCACAATACCGACGTAAGTACAAGAAGACTGCCTCTCCTTACTGACTATGTTTGAACCAATCCTGTGACACTAGTTGTAGATTCCGATGCTTCACTTCAGGTTTACTGTATCCCTTGGACCTTCTTATTGACGATGAAACACAGAAATTGCATCGGAATTAAATACAAAAGGCACAATGCCGACTTAAATACAAGAACAGTGACTCTTCCTACTGTCTAAGCTTTGAAACATTCCTGTGACACTAGTTATAGATTCCGACGCTTCACTTCAGGTTTACTGTATCCCTTGTACCTTCTTATTAACGATGAAACACAGAAATTGCATCGGAATTAATTACAAAAGGCACAATGCCGACTTAAGGACAAGAAGACTGACTCTTCTTACTGACTATGTTTTGAACCATTCCTGTGACACTAGTTATAGATTACGATGCTTCACTTCAGGTTCAGTGTATCCCTCTGACCCTCTTATTGACAATGAAACACAGAAATTGCACCGGAATTAAATACAAAAGGCACAATGCCGACTTAAGGACAAGAAGACTGACTCTTCTTGCTGACTTTGATTTGAACCATTCCTGTGTTACTAGTGATATATTCCGATGCCTCACTTCAGGTTTCTTGTATCCCTCTGACATTCTTATTGACGATGAATCACAGAAATTGCATCGGAATTAAATAGAAAAGGCACAATTTCGACTTAAGTACACGAAGACTGACTCTTCTTACTGTCAATGTTTTGAACCATTCCTGGGCCACTAGTTATAGATTCCGAAGCTACACTCCAGGTTTACTGTATCATTTGGACCTTCTTATTGACGATGAGACACAGAAATTGCATCGGAATTAAATACAAAAGGCACAATGCGACTTAAGAACAAGAAGACTAATTTTTCTTACTGACTTTGTTTTGAACCATTAGTGTGACACTAGTTATAGATTCCGATGCTTCACTTCAGGTTTACTGTATCCCTTGGACCTTCTTATTGACGATGAAACACAGAAATTGCATCGGAATTAAATACAAAATGCATAATGCCGACTTAAGTACAAGAAGACTGACTCTTCTTACTGTCTACGTTTTGAACCATTCCTGTGACACTAGTTATAGATTCCGATGTTTCACTCCAGGTTTACTGTATCCCTTGGACCCTCTTATTGACGATGAAACACTGAAATTGCGTCGGAATTAAATACAAAAGGCACAATGCCGACTTAAGTACAAGAACAGTGACTCTTCCTACTGTCTATGATTTGAAACATTCCTGTGACCCTAGTTTTAGATTCCAACGCTTCACTTCAGGTATACTGTATCCCTTGTACCTTCTTATTGACGATGAAACACAGAAATTGAATCGGAATTAAATACAAAAGTCACAATGCCGTCTTAAGTACATGAAGACCGACTCTTAATACTGACTATGTTTTGAACCATTCCTGTGACTCTAGATATTGATTCAGATGCTTCACTTGAGGTTTACTGTATCCCTTGGACCTTCTTATTGACGATGAAACACAGAATTTGCATCGGAATTAAATACAAAAGGCACAATGCCGACTTAAGTACAAGAACAGTGACTCTTCCTACTGTAAATGATTTGAAACATTCCTGTGACACTAGTTTTAGATTCCGACGCTTCACTTCAGGTTTACTGTATCCCTTGTACCTTCTTATTGACGATGAAGCACAGAAACTGCATCGGAATTAAATACAAAAGGCACAATGCCGACTTAAGCACCAGAACATTGACTCTTCCGACTGTCTATGTTTTGAATCATTCCTGTGACACTAGCTATAGATTCCGATGCTTCACTTCAGGTTTGCTGTGTCCCTTGGACCATCGTATTGACCATGAAACACAGAAATTGCATCGGAAGTAAATACAAAATGCAAAATCCCGGCTTAAGTACACGAAGACTGTCTCTTCTTACTGTCTAAGTTTTGAACTATTCCTGTGACACTAGTTATAGATTCCGATTCTTCCCTCCAGGTTTACTGTATCCCTTGGACCTTCTTATTGACGATGAATCACAGAAATTGCATCCGAATTAAATAGAAAAGCCACAATTTCGACTTAAGTACAAGAAGACTGACTCTTCTTACTGTCTATGTTTTGAACCATTCCTGCGACACTAGTTATAGATTCCGATGCTTCAGTCCAGGGTTACTATATCCCTTGGACATTCTTGTTGACGATAAAACACAGAAATTGCATCGGAATTAAATAGAAAATGCACAAAGAAGACATAAGTACAAGGAGACTGACTCTTCTTACTGACTATGTTTTGAACCATTCCTGTGACACTAGTTATAGATTCCGATGCTTCACTTCAGGTTTACTGTATACCTCTGACTTTCTTATTGACGATGAAACATAGAAATAGCAACGGAAATAAATACAAAATGCACAATGCCGACTTAAGTACAAAAAGACTGACTCTTCTTACTGTCTACGTTTGAACCATTCCTGAGAGACTAGTTATTGATTCCGATGCTTCACTTCAGGTTTACTGCATCCCTCTGACCTTCTTATTGACGGTGAAACACAGAAATTGCATCGGAATTAAATATGAAAGCACAATGCCGACATAAGTACAAGAAGACTGACTCTTCTTACTGACTATGATTTAAACCATTCCTGTGACACTAGTTATAGATTCCGATGCTTCACTTCAGGTTTACTGTATCCCTTGCACATTCTTATTTACGATGAAACACAGAAATTGCATCGGAATTAAATACAAATGGCACAATGCCGACTTAAGTACAAGTAGGCTGACTCTTCTTACTGTCTATGATTTGAATCTTTACTGTGATTCTAGTTATAGATTCCGGTGCTCCACTCCAGGTTTACTGTATCACTTGGACCTTCTTATTGACGATGAAACACAGAAATTGCATCGGAATTAAATACAAAAGGCACAATGGCAACTTAAGGACAAGAAGTCTGACTCTTCTTACTGACTATGTTTGAACCAATCCTGTGACACTAGTTGTAGATTCCGATGCTTCACTTCAGGTTCACTGTATCCCTCTGACCTTCTTATTGACGGTGAAACACAGAAATTGCATCGGAATTAAATACGAAAGCACAATGCCGACATAAGTACAAGAAGGCTGACTCTTCTTACTGACTATTATTTAAACCATTCCTGTGACACTAGTTATGGATTCCGATGCTTCACTTCAGGTTTACTGTATCCCTTGGACATTCTTATTGACGATAAAACACAGAAATTGCATCGGAATTAAATGCAAATGGCACAATGCCGACTTAAGTACAAAGAGATTGACTCTTGTTACTGTCTATGCTTTGAATCATTACTGTGATTCTAGTTATAGATTCCGGTGCTTCACTCCAGGTTTACTGTATCCCTTGGACCTTCTTATTGACGATGAAACACAGAAATTGCATCGGAATTAAATACAAAAGGCACAATGCCGACTTAAGGACAAGAAGGCTGACTCTTCTTACTGACTATGTTTTGAACCATTCATGTGACACTAGTTATAGATTCCGATGCTTCACTTCAGGTGTACTGTATCCCTCTGATCTTCTTATTGACGATGAAACACAGAAATTCCATCGGAATTAAATACAAAAGGCACAATGCCGACTTAAGTACAGGAAGACTGACTCTTCTTACTGTCTATGTTTGAACCATTCCTGTGACACTAGTTATAGATTCCGATGCTTCACTGCAGGTTTACTGTATCCCTCTTGCCTTCTTATTGACGGTGAAACACAGAAATTGCATCGGAATTAAATACGAAAGGCACAATGCCGACTTAACTACAAGAAGACTGATTCTTCTTTCTGTCTATGTTATGACCCATTCCAGTGACACTAGTTATAGATTCCGATGCTTCACTCCAGGTTAACTGTATCCCTTGGACCTTCTTATTGACGACGAAACACAGAAATTGCATCGGAATTAAATAGAAATGGCACAATGCCGACTTAAGTACAAGAAGACTGACTCTTCTTACTGTCTACGTTTGAACCATTCCTGTGACGCTAGTTACAGATTCCGATGCTTCACTTCAGGTTTACTGTATGCCTCTGACCTTCTAATTGACGGTGAAACACAGAAATTGCATCGGAATTAAATACGAAAGGCACAATACCGACTTAAGTACAAGAAGACTGACTCTTCTTACTGACTATGTTTGAACCAATCCTGTGACACTAGTTGTATATTCCGATGCTTCACTTCAGGTTTACTGTATCCCTTGGACCTTCTTATTGACGATGAAACACAGAAATTGCATCGGAATTAAATACAAAAGGCACAATGCCGACTTAAGTACAAGAACAGTGACTCTTCCTACTGTCTAAGTTTTGAAACATTCCTGTGACACTAGTTATAGATTCCGACGCTTCACTTCAGGTTTACTGTATCCCTTGTACCTTCTTATTAACGATGAAACACAGAAATTGCATCGGAATTAATTACAAAAGGCACAATGCCGACTTAAGGACAAGATGACTGACTCTTCTTACTGACTATGTTTTGAACCATTCCTGTGACACTAGTTATAGATTACGATGCTTCACTTCAGGTTCAGTGTATCCCTCTGACCTTCTTATTGACAATGAAACACAGAAATTGCACCGGAATTAAATACAAAAGGCACAATGGCGACTTAAGGACAAGAGGACTGACTCTTCTTGCTGACTTTGATTTGAACCATTCCTGTGTTACTAGTGATATATTCCGATGCCTCACTTCAGGTTTATTGTATCCCTCTGACCTTCTTATTGACGATGAATCACAGAAATTGCATCGGAATTAAATAGAAAAAGCACAATTTCGACTCAAGTACAAGAAGACTGACTCTTCTTACTGTCTATGTTTTGAACCATTCCTGTGACACTAGTTATAGATTCCGATGCTTCAGTCCAGGGTTACTATATCCCTTGGACATTCTTATTGACGATGAAACACAGAAATTGCATCGGAATGAAATAGAAAAGGCACAAAGCCGACTTAAGTACAAGAAGACTGACTCTTCTTACTGACTATGTTTTGAACCATTCCTGTGACACTAGTTATAGATTCCGATGCTTCACTTCAGGTTTACTGTATCCCTCTGACCTTCTTATTGACGATGAAACACAGAAATTGCATCGGAATTTAATACAAAAGGCACAATGCCGACTTAAGTACAAGAAGACTGACTCTTCCTACAGTCTATGTTTTGTACCATTCCTGTGACACTAGTTATAGATTCCGAAGCATCACTTCAGGTTTAGTGTATCCCTCTGACCTTATTGCCGATGAAACACAGAAATTGCATCGGAATTAAATACAAAAGGCACAATGCCGACTTAAGGACAAGAAGACTGACTCTTCTTATTGACTATGTTTTGAAACATTCCTGTGACACTAGTTATAGATTCCGATGCATCACTTCAGGTTTACTATATCCCTCTGACCTTCTTTTTGACGATGAAACACAGACATTGCATCGGAATTAAATGCAAAAGCCACAATGCCGACATAAGTACAAGAAGACTATCTCTTCCTACTGTCTATGTTTTGACCATTCCTGTGACACTAGTTATAGATTCCGATGCTTCACTTCAGGTTTACTGTTTCCCTTGGACCTTCTTATTGACGATGAAACACAGAAATTGCATCGGAATTAAATTCAATAGGCACAATGCCGACTTTAGTATAAGAAGACTGACTCTTCCTACTGTCAACGTTTTGAACCATTTCTGTGACACTAGTTATAGAGTCCGATGCTTCACTTCAGGTTTACTGTATACCTCTGACCTTCTTATTGACGATGATACACAGAAATAGCAACGGAATTAAATACAAAGTGCACAATGCCGACTTAAGTACAGGAAGACTGACTCTTCTTACTGACTATGATTTAAACCATTCCTGAGACACTAGTTATAGATTCCGATGCTTCACTTCAGGTTTACTGTATCCTATGGACATTCTTATTGACGATGAAACACAGAAATTGCATCGGAATTAAATGCAAATGGCACAATACCGACTTAAGTACAAGGAGACTGACTCTTCTTACTGTCTATGATTTGAATCATTACTGTGATTCTAGTTATAGATTCCGGTGCTTCACTCCAGGTTTACTGTATCCCTTGGACCTTCTTATTGACGGTGAAACACAGAAATTGCATCGGAATTAAATACGAAAGGCACAATGCCGACTTAACTACAAGAAGACTGACTCTTCCTACTGTCTATGTTATGAACCATTCCAGTGACACTAGTTATAGATTCCGATGCTTCACTCTAGGTTTACTGTATCCCTTGGACCTTCTTATTGACGACGAAACACAGAAATTGCATCGGAATTAAATAGAAAAGGCACAATGCCGACTTAAGTACAAGAAGACTGACTCTTCTTATTGCCTACGTTTGAACCATTCCTTTGACACTAGTTACAGATTCCGATGCTTCACTTCAGGTTTACTGTATCCCTCTGACCTTCTTATTGACGGTGAAACACTGAAATTGCATCGGAATTAAATACGAAAGGCACAATACAGACTCAAGTACAAGAAGACTGACTCTTCTTACTGACTATGTTTGAACCAATCCTGTGACACTAGTTGTAGATTACGATGCTTCACTTCAGGTTTACTGTATCCCTTGGACCTTCTTATTGACGATGAAACACAGAAATTGCATCGGAATTAAATACAAAAGGCACAATGCCGACTTAAGTACAAGAACAGTGACTCTTCCTACTGTCTAAGTTTTGAATTATTCCTGTGACACTAGTTATAGATTCCGACGCTTCAGTTCAGGTTTACTGTATCCCTTGTACCTTCTTATTGACGATGAAACACAGAAATTGCATCGGAATTAAATACAAAAGGCACAATGCCGACTTAAGGACAAGAAGGCTGACTCTTCTTACTGACTATGCTTTGAACCATTCCTGTGACACTAGTTATAGATTCCGATGCTTCACTTCAGGTTTACTGTATCCCTCTGACCTTCTTATTGACGATGAAACACAGAAATTCCATCGGAATTAAATACAAAAGGCACAATGCCGACTTAAGTACAGGAAGACTGACTCTTCTTACTGTCTATGTTTGAACCATTCCTGTGACACTAGTTATAGATTCCGATGCTTCACTGCAGGTTTACTGTATCCCTCTGACCTTCTTATTGACGGTGAAACACGGAAATTGCATCGGAATTAAATACGAAAGGCACAATGCCGACTTAACTACAAGAAGACTGACTCTTCTTACTGTCTATGTTATGAACAATTCTAGTGACACTAGTTATAGATTCCGATGCTTCACTCCAAGTTTACTGTATCCCTTGGACCTTCTTATTGACGACGAAACACAGAAATTGCATCGGAATTAAATAGAAAAGGCACAATGCCGACTTAAGTACAAGAAGACTGACTCTTCTTACTGTCTACGTTTGAACCATTCCTGTGAGACTAGTTACAGATTCCGATGCTTCACTTCAGGTTTACTGTATCCCTCTGACCTTCTTATTGGCGGTGAAACACAGAAATCGCATCGGAATTAAATACGAAAGGCACAATACCGACTTAAGTACAAGAAGACTGACTCTTCTTACTGACTATGTTTGAACCAATCCTGTGACACAAGTTGTAGATTCCGATGCTTCACTTCAGGTTTACTGTATCCCTTGGACCTTCTTATTGACGATGAAACACAGAAATTGCATCGGAATGAAATACAAAAGGCACAATGCCGACTTAAGTACAAGAACAGTGACTCTTCCTACTGTCTGAGTTTGAAAATTTCCTGTGACACTAGTTATAGATTCCGACGCTTCACTTCAGGTTTACTGTATCCCTTGTACCTTCTTATTGACGACGAAACACAGAAATTGCATCGGAATTAAATACAAAAGTCACAATGCCGACTTAAGGACAAGAAGACTGACTCTTCTTGCTGACTATGTTTTGAACTATTCCTGTGACACTAGTTATAGATTAAGATGCTTCACTTCAGGTTCACTGTATCCCTCTGACCTTCTTATTAACAATAAAACACAGAAATTGCATCGGAATTAAATTCAAAAGGCACAATGCTGACTTAAGTACAGGAAGACTGACTCTTCTTACTGTCTATGTTTGATCCATTCCTGTGACACTAGTTATAGATTCCGATGCTTCACTGCAGGTTTACTGTATCACTCTGACCTTCTTATTGACGGTGACACACAGAAATTGCATCGGAATTAAATTGAATAGGCACAATGCCGACTTAAGTACACGAATTTGAATCGTCTTACTGTCTACGCTTTGAACCATTCCTGTGACACTAGTTATAGATTCCGATGCTTCACTCCACGTTTACCGTATCCCTTGGACCTTCTTATTGACGATGAAACACAGAAATTGCATCGGAATTAAATACAAAAGGCACAATGCTGACTTAAGTACAAGAAGACTGACTCTTCTTACTGACTATGCTTTGAACCATTGCTGTGACACTAGTTATAGATTCCGATGCTTCACTTCAGGTTTACTGTATCCCTCTGACCTTCTTGTTGACGATGAAACAGAAATTGCATCGGAATTAAATAGAATAGGCACTATGCCGCCTTACGTACAAGAAGACTGACCCTTCTTACTGTCTATGTTTTGAACCATTACTGTGACACTAGTTATAGATTCCGATGCTTCACTTCAGGTTAGCTGTATCCCTTGGACCTTCTTTTTGAAGATGAAACACAGAAATTGCATCGGAATTAAATAGAAGAGGCACAGTGCCGACATAAGTATGAGAAAACTGACTCTTCTTACTGATTGTAGTTTGAAACATTCCTGTGACACTAGTTAGAGATTTCGATGCTTTACTTCAGGTTTACTGTATCCCTCTGACCTTCTTATTGACGCTGAAACACAGAAATTCCATCGGAATTAAATACAAAAGGCACAATGCCGACTTAAGTACAGGAAGACTGACTCTTCTTACTGTCTATGTTTGAACCATTCCTGTGACACTAGTTATAGATTCCGATGCTTCACTGCAGGTTTACTGTATCCCTCTGACCTTCTTATTGACGGTGAAACACGGAAATTGCATCGGAATTAAATACGAAAGGCACAATGCCGACTTAACTACAAGAAGACTGACTCTTCTTACTGTCTATGTTATGAACAATTCTGGTGACACTAGTTATAGATTCCGATGCTTCACTCCAAGTTTACTGTATCCCTTGGACCTTCTTATTGACGACGAAACACAGAAATTGCATCGGAATTAAATAGAAAAGGCACAATGCCGACTTAAGTACAAGAAGACTGACTCTTCTTACTGTCTACGTTTGAACCATTCCTGTGAGACTAGTTACAGATTCCGATGCTTCACTTCAGGTTTACTGTATCCCTCTGACCTTCTTATTGGCGGTGAAACACAGAAATCGCATCGGAATTAAATACGAAAGGCACAATACCGACTTAAGTACAAGAAGACTGACTCTTCTTACTGACTATGTTTGAACCAATCCTGTTACACAAGTTGTAGATTCCGATGCTTCACTTCAGGTTTACTGTATCCCTTGGACCTTCTTATTGACGATGAAACACAGAAATTGCATCGGAATTAAATACAAAAGGCACAATGCCGACTTAAGTACAAGAACAGTGACTCTTCCTACTGTCTAAGTTTGAAAATTTCCTGTGACACTAGTTATAGATTCCGACGCTTCACTTCAGGTTTACTGTATCCCTTGTACCTTCTTATTGACGACGAAACACAGAAATTGCATCGGAATTAAATACAAAAGTCACAATGCCGACTTAAGGACAAGATGACTGACTCTTCTTACTGACTATGTTTTGAACTATTCCTGTGACACTAGTTATAGATTAAGATGCTTCACTTCAGGTTCACTGTATCCCTCTGACCTTCTTATTAACAATAAAACACAGAAATTGCATCGGAATTAAATTCAAAAGGCACAATGCTGACTTAAGTACAGGAAGACTGACTCTTCTTACTGTCTATGTTTGATCCATTCCTGTGACACTAGTTATAGATTCCGATGCTTCACTGCAGGTTTACTGTATCACTCTGACCTTCTTATTGACGGTGACACACAGAAATTGCATCGGAATTAAATTGAATAGGCACAATGCCGACTTAAGTACACGAATTTGAATCGTCTTACTGTCTACGCTTTGAACCATTCCTGTGAAACTAGTTATAGATTCCGATGCTTCACTCCACGTTTACTGTATCCCTTGGACCTTCTTATTGACGATGAAACACAGAATTTGCATCGGAATTAAATACAAAAGGCACAATGCCGACTTAAGTACAAGAAGACTGACTCTTCCTACTGTCTATGTTTTGAACCATTCATGTGACACTAGTTGTGGATTCCGATGCGTCACTTCAGGTTTACTGTATCCCGCTGACCTTCTTATTGACGATGTAACACAGAATCTGCATCGGAATTAAATACAAAAGGCACAATGCCAACTTAAGGACAAGAAAACTGACTCTCTTTACTGACTATGTTTTGAACCATTCCTGTGTACTAGTTATAAATTCCGATGCTTCACTCCAGGTTTACTATATCCCTTGGACCTTGTTATTGACGATGAAACACAGAAGTTGCATCGGAATTAAATAGAAAAGGCACAATGCCGACTTAAGTACAAGAAGACTGACTCTTCTTACTGTTTACGTTTGAACCATTCCTGTGACACTAGTTACAGATTCCGATGTTTCACTTCAGGTTTACTGTATCCCTCTGACCTTCTTATTGACGGTGAAACACAGAAATTGCATCGGAATTAAATACGAAAGCACAATGGCGACATAAGTACAAGAAGACTCACTCTTCTTACTGACTATGATATAAACCACTCCTGTGACACTAGTTATAGATTCCGATGCTTCACTTCAGGTTTACTGTATCCCTTGGACATTCTTATTGACGATGAAACACAGAAATTGCATCGGAATTAAATACAAAAGGCACAATGCCGACTTAAGTACAGGAAGACTTACTCTTCTTACTGTATATGTTTGAACCAAACCTGTGACACTAGTTATAGATTCCGATGCTTCACTGCAGGTTTACTGTATCCCTCTGACCTTCTTATTGACGGTGAAACACAGAAATTGCATCGGAATTAAATGCGAATGCACAATGCCGACTTAACTACAAGCAGACTGACTCTTCTTAATGTCTATGTTATGAACCATTAAAGTGACACTAGTTATAGATTCCGATGCTTCACTCCAGGTTTACTGTATCCCTTGGACCTTCGTATTGACGACGAAACACAGAAATTGCATTGGAATTAAATAGAAAAGGCACAATGCCGACCTTAGTACAAGAAGACTGACTCTTCTTTCTGTCTACGATTGAACCATTCCTGTGACACTAGTTACAGATTCCGATGCTTCACCTCAGGTTTACTGTATCCGTCTGACCTTCTTATTGACGGTGAAACACAGAAATTGCATCGGAATTAAATACGAAAGGCACAATACCGACTTAAGTACAAGAAGACTGACTCTTCTTACTGACTATGTTTGAACCAATCCTGTGACGCAAGTTGTAGATTCCGATGCTTCACTTCAGGTTTACTGTATCCGTTGGACCTTCGTATTGACGACGAAACACAGAAATTGCAATGGAATTAAATAGAAAAGGCACAATGCCGACCTTAGTACAAGAAGACTGACTCTTCTTTCTGTCTACGTTTGAACCATTACTGTGACACTAGTTACAGATTCCGATGCTTCACCTCAGGTTTACTGTATCCGTCTGACCTTCTTATTGACGATGAAACACAGAAATTGCATCGGAATTAAATTGAAAAAGCACAATGCCGACTTAAGTACACGAATTTGAATCTTCTTACTGTCTATGATTTGAACCATTCCTGTGACACTAGTTATAGATTCCGATGCTTCACTCCACGTTTACTGTATCCCTTGGACCTTGTTATTGACGATGAAACACAGAAATTGCATCGGAATTAAATACAAAAGGCACAATGCCGACTTAAGTACAAGAAGACTGACTCTTCTTACTGACTATGTTTTGAACCATTCCTGTGACACTAGTTATAGATTCCGATGCTTCACTTCAGGTTTACTGTATCCCTCTGACCTTCTTATTGACGATGAAACACAGAAATTGCATCGGAATTAAATAGAATAGGCACTATGCCGCCTTACGTACAAGAAGACTGACCCTTCTTACTGTCTATGTTTTGAACCATTCCTGTGACACTAGTTATAGATTCCGATGCTTCACTTCAGGTTAGCTGTATCCCTTGGACCTTCTTATTGACGATGAGACACAGAAATTGCATCGGAATTAAATAGAAAATGCACAATGCCGACATAAGTATAAGAAAACTGACTCTTCTTACTGATTATAGTTTGAAACATTCCTGTGACACTAGTTATAGATTTCGATGCTTTACTTCAGGTTTACTGTATACCTCGGACCTTCTTATTGACGATGAAATACAGATATTGCATCGGAATTAAATACAAAAGGCACAATGCCGACTTAAGTACAAGAAGACTGACTCTTCCTACTGTCTATGTTTTGAACCATTCCTGTGACACTAGTTGTGGATTCCGATGCGTCATTTCAGGTTTACTGTATCCCGCCGACCTTCTTATTGACGATGTAACACAGAAATTGCATCGGAATTAAATACAAAAAGCACAAGGCCGACTTAAGGACAAGAAGACTGACTCTTCTTACTGACTATGTTTTGAACCATTCCTGTGACACTAGTCATAGATTACGATACTTCACTTCAGGTTCACTGTATCCCTCTGACCTTCTTATTGACAATGAAACACAGAAATTGCATCGGAATTAAATTCAAAAGGCACAATGCCGACTTAATTACAGGAAGACTGACTCTTCTTACTGTCTATGATTGAACCATTCCTGTGACACTAGTTATAGATTCCGATGCTTCACTGCAAGTTTACTGTATCACTCTGACCTTCTTATTGACGGTGACACAACAGAAATTGCATCGGAATTAAATACGAAAGGCACAATGCCGACTTAACTACAAGAAGACTGACTCTTCTTACTGACTTTGTTTTGAACCATTCCTGTGACACTAGTTATAGATTCCGATGCTTCACTTCAGGTTTACTGTATCCATGTGACCTTCTTATTGACGATGAAACACAGAAATTGCATCGGAATTAAATTGAAAAGGCACAATGCCGACTTAAGTACACGAATTTGAATCTTCTTACTGTCTATGTTTTGAACCATTTCTGTGACACTAGTTATAGATTCCGATGCTTCACTCCACGTTTACTGTATCCCTTGGACCTTCGTATTGACGACGAAACACAGAAATTGCATTGGAATTAAATAGAAAAGGCACAATGCCGACCTTAGTACAAGAAGACTGACTCTTCTTACTGTCTACGTTTGAACCAATCCTGTGACACTAGTTACAGATTCCGATGCTTCACCTCAGGTTTACTGTATCCCTCTGACCTTCTTATTGACGGTGAAACACAGAAATTGCATCGGAATTAAATACGAAAGGCACAATACCGACTTTAGTACAAGAAGACTGACTCTTCTTACTGACTATGTTTGAACCAATTCTGTGACGCAAGTTGTAGATTCCGATGCTTCACTTCAGGTTTACTGTATCCCTTGGACCTTCTTATTGACGATGAATCACAGAAATTGTATCGGAATGAAATACAAAAGGCACAATGCCGACTTAAGTACAAGAACAGTGACTCTTCCTACTGTCTAAGTTTTGAAACATTCCTGTGACATTAGTTATAGATTCTGACGCTTCACTTCAGGTTTACTGTATCCCTTGTACCTTCTTATTGACGATGAAACACAGAAATTGAATCGGAATTAAATACAAAAGGCACAATGCCGACTTAAGGACAAGAAGACTGACTCTTCTTACTGACTATGTTTTGAACCATTCCTGTGACACTAGTTATAGATTACGATGCTTCACTTCAGGTTCACTGTATCCCTCTGACCTTCTTATTGACAATGAAGCACAGAAATTGCATCGGAATTAAATTCAAAAGGCACAATACCGACTTAAGTACAGGAAGACTGACCCTTCTTACTGTCTATGATTGAACCATTCCTGTGACACTAGTTATAGATTCCGATGCTTCACTGCAGGTTTACTGTATCACTCTGACCTTCTTATTGACGGTGACACACAGAAATTGCATCGGAATTAAATACAAAAGGCACAATGCCGACTTAAGTACAAGAAGTCTGACTCTTCTTACTGACTATGTTTTGAACCATTAATGTAACACTAGTTATAGATTCCGATGCTTCACTTCAGGTTTACTGTATCCCTCTGACCTTCTTATTGACGATGAAACACAGAAATTGCATCGGAATTAAATAGAATAGGCACTATGCCGCCTTACGTACAAGAAGACTGACTCTTCTTACTGTCTATGTTTTGAACCATTCCTGTGACACTAGTTATAGATTCCGATGCTTCACTTCAGGTTAGCTGTATCCCTTGGACCTTCTTATTGACGATGAGACACAGAAATTGCATCGGAATTAAATAGAAAATGCACAATGCCGACATAAGTATAAGAAAACTGACTCTTCTTACTGATTATAGTTTGAAACATTCCTGTGACACTAGTTATAGATTTCGATGCTTTACTTCAGGTTTACTGTATACCTTGGACCTTCTTATTGACGATGAAACACAGATATTGCATCGGAATTAAATACAAAAGGCACAATGCCGACTTAAGTACAAGAAGACTGACTCTTCCTACTGTCTATGTTTTGAACCATTCCTGTGACACTAGTTGTGGATTCCGATGCGTCATTTCAGGTTTACTGTATCCCGCCGACCTTCTTATTGACGATGTAACACAGAATCTGCATCGGAATTAAATACAAAAGGCACAATGCCAACTTAAGGACAAGAAAACTGACTCTCTTTACTGACTATGTTTTGAACCATTCCTGTGTACTAGTTATAAATTCCGATGCTTCACTCCAGGTTTACTATATCCCTTGGACCTTGTTATTGACGATGAAACACAGAAATAGCATCGGAATTAAATAGAAATGGCACAATGCCGACTTAAGTACAAGAAGACTGACTCTTCTTACTGACTATGTTTTGAACCATTCCTGTGACACTAATTATAGATTCCGAATCTTCACTTCAGGTTTATTGTATCCCTTGAACCTTCTTATTGACAATGAAACACAGAAATTGCATCGGAATGAAATACGAAAGTCACAATGCCGACTTAACTACAAGAAGACTGACTCTTCTTACTGTCTAGGTTATGAACCATTCCATTGACACTAGTTATAGATTCCGATGCTTCACTCCATGTTTACTGTATCCCTTGGACCTTCTTATTGACGACGAAACACAGAAATTGCATCGGAATTAAATAGAAAAGGCACAATGCCGACTTAAGTACAAGAAGACTGACTCTTCTTACTGTCTACGTTTGAACCATTCCTGTGACACTAGTTACAGATTCCGATGCTTCACTTCAGGTTTACTGTATCCCTCTGACCTTCTTATTGACGGTGAAACACAGAAATTGCATCGGAATAAAAACGAAAGGCACAATACCGACTTAAGTACAAGAAGACTGACTCTTCTTACTGACTATGTTTGAATCAATCCTGTGACACTAGTTGTAGATTCCGATGCTTCACTTCAGGTTTACTGTATCCCTTGGACCTTCTTATTGACGATGAAACACAGAAATTGCATCGGAATTAAATACAAAAGGCACAATGCCGACTTAAGTACAAGAACAGTGACTCTTCCTACTGTGTAAGTTTTGAACCATTCCTGTGACACTAGTTATAGATTCCGAATCTTCACTTCAGGTTTATTGTATCCCTTGAACCTTCTTATTGACAATGAAACACAGAAATTGCATCGGAATGAAATACGAAAGGCACAATGCCGACTTAACTGCAAGAAGACTGACTCTTCTTACTGTCTAGGTTATGAACTACTCCATTGACACTAGTTATAGATTCCGATGCTTCACTCCATGTTTACTGTATCCCTTGGACCTTCTTATTGACGACGAAACACAGAAATTGCATCGGAATTAAATAGAAAAGGCACAATGCCGACTTAAGTACAAGAAGACTGACTCTTCTTACTGTCTACGTTTGAACCATTCCTGTGACACTAGTTACAGATTCCGATGCTTCACTTCAAGTTTACTGTATCCCTCTGACCTTCTTATTGACGGTGAAACACAGAAATTGCATCGGAATAAAAACGAAAGGCACAATACCGACTTAAGTACAAGAAGACTGACTCTTCTTACTGACTATGTTTGAATCTATCCTGTGACACTAGTTGTAGATTCCGATGCTTCACTTCAGGTTTACTGTATCCCTTGGACCTTCTTATTGACGATGAAACACAGAAAGTGCATCGGAATTAAATACAAAAGGCACAATGCCGACTTAAGTACAAGAACAGTGACTCTTCCTACTGTGTAAGTTTTGAACCATTCCTGTGACACTAGTTATAGATTCCGAAGCTTCACTTCAGGTTTACTGTATCCCTTGTACCTTCTTATTGACGATGAAACACAGAAATTGCATCGGAATTAAATACAAAAGGCACAAGGCCGACTTAAGGACAAGAAGACTGACTCTTCTTACTGACTATGTTTTGAACCATTCCTGTGACACTAGTCATAGATTACGATACTTCACTTCAGGTTCACTGTATCCCTCTGACCTTCTTATTGACAATGAAACACAGAAATTGCATCGGAATTAAATTCAAAAGGCACAATGCCGACTTAATTACAGGAAGACTGACTCTTCTTACTGTCTATGATTGAACCATTCCTGTGACACTAGTTATAGATTCCGATGCTTCACTGCAAGTTTACTGTATCACTCTGACCTTCTTATTGACGGTGACACAACAGAAATTGCATCGGAATTAAATACGGAAGGCACAATGGCGACTTAACTACAAGAAGACTGACTCTTCTTACTGACTTTGTTTTGAACCATTCCTGTGACACTAGTTATAGATTCCGATGCTTCACTTCAGGTTTACTGTATCCATGTGACCTTCTTATTGACGATGAAACACAGAAATTGCATCGGAATTAAATTGAAAAGGCACAATGCCGACTTAAGTACACGAATTTGAATCTTCTTACTGTCTATGTTTTGAACCATTTCTGTGACACTAGTTATAGATTCCGATGCTTCACTCCACGTTTACTGTATCCCTTGGACCTTCTTATTGACGATGAAACACAGAAATTGCATCGGAATTAAATACAAAAGGCACAATGCCGACTTAAGTACAAGAAGACTGACTCTTCTTACTGACTATGTTTTGATCCATTCCTGTGACACTAGTTATAGATTCCGATGCTTCACTCCACGTTTACTGTATCCCTTGGACCTTGTTATTGACGATGAAACACAGAAATTGCATCGGAATTAAATACAAAAGGCACAATGCCGACTTAAGTACAAGAAGTCTGACTCTTCTTACTGACTATGTTTTGAACCATTCCTGTAACACTAGTTATAGATTCCGATGCTTCACTTCAGGTTTACTGTATCCCTCTGACCTTCTTATTGACGATGAAACACAGAAATTGCATCGGAATTAAATAGAATAGGCACTATGCCGCCTTACGTAAAAGAAGACTGACTCTTCTTACTGTCTATGTTTTGAACCATTCCTGTGACACTAGTTATAGATTCCGATGCTTCACTTCAGGTTAGCTGTATCCCTTGGACCTTCTTATTGACGATGAGACACAGAAATTGCATCGGAATTAAATAGAAAATGCACAATGCCGACATAAGTATAAGAAAACTGACTCTTCTTACTGATTATAGTTTGAAACATTCCTGTGACACTAGTTATAGATTTCGATGCTTTACTTCAGGTTTACTGTATACCTTGGACCTTCTTATTGACAATGAAACACAGAAATTGCATCGGAATTAAATACAAAAGGCACAATGCCGACTTAAGTACAAGAAGACTGACTCTTCCTACTGTCTATGTTTTGAACCATTCCTGTGACACTAGTTGTGGATTCCGATGCGTCATTTCAGGTTTACTGTATCCCGCCGACCTTCTTATTGACGATGTAACACAGAATCTGCATCGGAATTAAATACAAAAGGCACAATGCCAACTTAAGGACAAGAAAACTGACTCTCTTTACTGACTACGTTTTGAACCATTCCTGTGTACTAGTTATAAATTCCGATGCTTCACTCCAGGTTTACTATATCCCTTGGACCTTGTTATTGACGATGAAACACAGAAATTGCATCGGAATTAAATAGAAATGGCACAATGCCGACTTAAGTACAATAAGACTGACTCTTCTTACTGACTATGTTTTGAACCATTCCTGTGACACTAGTTATAGATTCCGAATCTTCACTTCAGGTTTATTGTATCCCTTGAACCTTCTTATTGACGACGAAACACAGAAATTGCATCGGAATTAAATAGAAAAGGCACAATGCCGACTTAAGTACAAGAAGACTGACTCTTCTTACTGTCTACGTTTGAACCATTCCTGTGACACTAGTTACAGATTCCGATGCTTCACTTCAGGTTTACTGTATCCCTCTGACCTTCTTATTGACGGTGAGACACAGAAATTGCATCGGAATAAAAACGAAAGGCACAATACCGACTTAAGTACAAGAAGACTGACTCTTCTTACTGACTATGTTTGAATCAATCCTGTGACACTAATTGTAGATTCCGATGCTTCACTTCAGGTTTACTGTATCCCTTGGACCTTCTTATTGACGATGAAACACAGAAATTGCATCGGAATTAAATACAAAAGGCACAATGCCGACTTAAGTACAAGAACAGTGACTCTTCCTACTGTGTAAGTTTTGAACCATTCCTGTGACACTAGTTATAGATTCCGACGCTTCACTTCAGGTTTACTGTATCCCTTGTACCTTCTTATTGACGATGAAACACAGAAATTGCATCGGAATTAAATACAAAAGGCACAAGGCCGACTTAAGGACAAGAAGACTGACTCTTCTTACTGACTATGTTTTGAACCATTCCTGTGACACTAGTCATAGATTACGATACATCACTTCAGGTTCACTGTATCCCTCTGACCTTCTTATTGACAATGAAACACAGAAATTGCATCGGAATTAAATTCAAAATGCACAATGCCGACTTAATTACAGGAAGACTGACTCTTCTTACTGTCTATGATTGAACCATTCCTGTGACACTAGTTATAGATTCCGATGCTTCACTGCAAGTTTACTGTATCACTCTGACCTTCTTATTGACGGTGACACAACAGAAATTGCATCGGAATTAAATACGGATGGCACAATGGCGACTTAACTACAAGAAGACTGACTCTTCTTACTGACTTTGTTTTGAACCATTCCTGTGACACTAGTTATAGATTCCGATGCTTCACTTCAGGTTTACTGTATCCATGTGACCTTCTTATTGACGATGAAACACAGAAATTGCATCGGAATTAAATTGAAAAGGCACAATGCCGACTTAAGTACACGAATTTGAATCTTCTTACTGTCTATGTTTTGAACCATTTCTGTGACACTAGTTATAGATTCCGATGCTTCACTCCACGTTTACTGTATCCCTTGGACCTTCTTATTGACGATGAAACACAGAAATTGCATCGGAATTAAATACAAAAGGCACAATGCCGACTTAAGTACAAGAAGACTGACTCTTCTTACTGACTATGTTTTGATCCATTCCTGTGACACTAGTTATAGATTCCGATGCTTCACTTCAGGTTTACTGTATCCCTCTGACCTTCTTATTGACGATGAAACACAGAAATTGCATCGGAATTAAATGGAATAGGCACTATGCCGACTTAAGGACAAGAAGACTGACTCTTCTTACTGACTATGTTTTGAACCATTCCTGTGTACTAGTTATAAATTCCGATGCTTCACTCC
Source organism: Schistocerca piceifrons (assembly GCF_021461385.2). Classification (NCBI taxonomy): domain Eukaryota; kingdom Metazoa; phylum Arthropoda; class Insecta; order Orthoptera; family Acrididae; genus Schistocerca; species Schistocerca piceifrons. The sequence goes on from NW_025728043.1 coordinate 205,901, forward strand.
AGGTTTACTATATCCCTTGGACCTTGTTATTGACGATGAAACACAGAAATTGCATCGGAATTAAGTAGAAATGGCACAATGCCAACTTAAGTACAAGAAGACTGACTCTTCTTACTGACTTTGTTTTGAACAATTCCTGTGACACTAGTTATAGGTTCCGAATCTTCACTTCAGGTTTATTGTATCCCTTGAACCTTCTTATTGACAATGAAACACAGAAATTGCATCGGAATGAAATACGAAAGGCACAATGCCGACTTAACTACAAGAAGACTGGCTATTCTTACTGTCTACGTTTGAACCATTCCTGTGACACTAGTTACAGATTCCGATGCTTCACTTCAGGTTTACTGTATCCCTCTGACCTTCTTATTGACGGTGAAACACAGAAATTGCATCGGAATTAAATACGAAAGGCACAATACCGACTTAAGTAGAAGAAGACTGACTCTTCTTACTGACTATGTTTGAACCAATCCTGTGACACTAGTTGTAGATTCCGATGCTTCATTTCAGGTTTACTGAATCCCTTGGACCTGCTTATTGACGATGAAACACAGAAATTGCATCGGAATTAAATACAAAAGGCACAATGCCGACTTAAGTACAAGAACAGTGACTCTTCCTACAGTGTAAGTTTTGAACCATTCCTGTGACACTAGTTATAGATTCCGACGCTTCACTTCAGGTTTACTGTATCCCTTGTACCTTCTTATTGACGATGAAACACAGAAATTGCATCGGAATTAAATACAAAAGGCACAATACCGTCTTAAGGACAAGAAGACTGACTCTTCTTACTGACTATGTTTTGAACCATTCCTGTGTACTAGTTATAAATTCCGATGCTTCACTCCAGGTTTACTATATCACTTGGACCTTGTTATTGACGATGAAACACAGAAATTGCATCGGAATTGAATAGAAATGGCTCAATGCCGACTTAAGTACACGAAGACTGACTCTTCTTACTGACTATGTTTTGAAACATTCCTGTGACACTAGTTATAGATTCCGAATCTTCACTTCAGGTTTATTGTATCCCTTGAACCTTCTTATTGACAATGAAACACAGAAATTGCATCGGAATGAAATACGAAAGGCACAATGCCGACTTAACTACAAGAAGACTGACTCGTCTTACGGTCTATGTTATGAACCATTCCATTGACACTAGTTATAGATTCCGATGCTTCACCCTAGGTTTACTGTATCCCTTGGACCTTCTGATTGACGACGAAACACAGAAATTGCATTGGAAATAAATAGAAAAGGCACAATGCCGACTTAAGTACAAGAAGACTGACTCTTCTTACTGTCTACGTTTGAACCATTCCAGTGACACTAGTTACAGATTCCGATGCTTCACTCCAGGTTCACTGTATCCCTCTGACCTTCTTATTGACGGTGAAACACAGAAATTGCATCGGAATTAAATACGACAGGCACAATACCGACTTAAGTACAAGAAGACTGACTCTTCTTACTGACTATGTTTGAGCCAATCCTGTGACACTAGTTGTAGATTCCGATGCTTCACTTCAGGTTTACTGTATCCTTTGGACCTCCTTATTGACGATGAAACACAGAAATTGCATCGGAATTAAATACAAAAGGCACAATGCCGACTTAAGTACAAGAACAGTGACTCTTCCTACTGTCTAAGTTTTGAACCATTCCTGTGACACTAGTTATAGATTCCGACGCTTCACTTCAGGTTTACTGTATCCCTTGTACCTTCTTATTGACGATGAAACACAGAAATTGCATCGGAATTAAATACAAAAGGCACAATGCCGACTTAAGGACAAGAAGACTGACTCTTCTTACTGACTATGTTTTGAACCATTCCTGTGACACTAGTTATAGATCCGAATCTTCGTTCAGGATTATTGTATCCCTTGAACCTTCTTATTGACAATGAAACACAGAAATTGCATCGGAATGAAATACGAAAGGCACAATGCCGACTTAACTTCAAGAAGACTGACTCTTCTTACTGTCTATGTTATGAACCATTCCATTGACACTAGTTATAGATTCCGATGCTTCACTCCAGGTTTACTGTATCCCTTGGACCTTTTTATTGACGACGAAACACAGAAATTGCATCGGAATTAAATAGAAAAGGCACAATGCCGACTTAAGTACAAGAAGACTGACTCTTCTTACTGTCTACGTTTGAACCATTCCTGTGACACTAGTTACAGATTCCGATGCTTCACTTCAGGTTTACTGTATCCCTCTGACCTTCTTATTGACGGTGAAACACAGAAATTGCACCGGAATTAAATACAAAAGGCACAATGCCGACTTAAGGACAAGAAGGCTGACTCTTCTTACTGACTATGTTTTGAACCATTCCTGTGACACTAGTTATAGATTCCGATGCTTCACTTCAGGTTAGCTGTATCCCTTGGACCTTCTTATTGACGATGAGACACAGAAATTGCATCGGAATTAAATAGAAAATGCACTATGCCGACATATGTATAAGAAAACTGACTCTTCTTACTGATTATAGTTTGAAACATTCCTGTGACACTAGTTATAGATTTCGATGCTTTACTTCAGGTTTACTGTATCCCTCTGACCTTCTTATTGACGATGAAACACGGAAATTGCATCGGAATTAAATAGAAAATGCACAATGCCGACATAAGTATAAGAAAACTGACTCTTCTTACTGATTATAGTTTGAAACATTCCTGTGACACTAGTTAAAGATTCCGATGCTTCACTTCAGGTTCACTGCATCCCTCTGACCTTCTTATTGACAATGAAACACAGAAATTGCATCGGAATTAAATTCAAAAGGCACAATGCCGACTTAAGTACTGGAAGACTGACTCTTCTTTCTGTCCATGTTTGAACCATTCCTGTGACACTAGTTATAAATTCTGATGCTTCACTGCAGGTTTACTGTATCACTCTGACCTTCTTATTGACGGTGACACACAGAAATTGCATCGGAATTAAATACGAAAGGCACAATGCCGACTTAACTACAAGAAGACTGACTCTTCTTACTGACTATGTTTTGAACCACTCCTGTGACACTAGTTATAGATTCCGATGCTTCACTTCAGGTTTACTGTATCCCTTTGACCTTCTTATTGACGATGAAACACAGAAATTGCATCGGAATTAATTAGAATTGGCACTATGCCGCCTTACGTACAAGAAGACTGACCCTTCTTACTGTCTATGTTTTGAACCATTCCTGTGACACTAGTTATAGTTTCCGATGCTTCACTTCAGGTTAGCTGTATCGCGTGGACTTTCTTATTGACGATGAAACACAGAAATTGCATCGGAATTAAATAGAAGAGGCACAATGCCGACATAAGTATAAGAAAACTGACTCTTCTTACTGATTATAGTTTGAAACATTCCTGTGACACTAGTTATAGATTTCGATGCTTTACTTCAGGTTTACTGTATACCTTGGACCTTCTTATTGACGATGAAACACAGATATTGCATCGGAATTAAATACAAAAGGCACAATGCCGACATAGGTACAAGAAGACTGACTCTTCCTACTGTCTATGATTTGAACCATTCCTGTGACACTAGTTGTGGATTCCGATGCGTCACTTCAGGTTTACTGTATCCCGCTGACCTTCTTGTTGACGATGTAACACAGAATCTGCATCGGAATTAAATACAAAGGGCACAATGCCGACTTAAGTACAAGAACAGTGACTCTTCCTACTGTCTAAGTTTTGAACCATTCCTGTGACACTAGTTATAAATTCCGACGCTTCACTTCAGGTTTACTGTATCCCTTGTACCTTCTTATTGACGATGAAACACAGAAATTGGATCGGAATTAAATACAAAAGGCACAATGCCGACTTAAGGACAAGAAGACTGACTCTTATTACTGACTATGTTTCGAACCATTCCTGTGACACTAGTTATAGATTCCGATGCTTCACTTCAGGTTCACTGCATCCCTCTGACCTTCTTATTGACAATGAAACACAGAAATTGCACCGGAATTAAATTCAAAAGGCACAATGCCGACTTAAGTACTGGAAGACTGACTCTTCTTTTTGTCTATGTTTGAACCATTCCTGTGACACTAGTTATAGATTCCGATGCTTCACTGCAGGTTTACTGTATCACTGTGACCTTCTTATTGACGGTGACACACAGAATTTGCATCGGAATTAAATACGAAAGGCACAATGCCGACTTAACTACAAGAAGACTGACTCTTCTTACTGACTATGTTTTGAACCATTCCTGTGACACTAGTTATAGATTCCGATGCTTCACTTCAGGTTTACTGTATCCATGTGACCTTCTTATTGACGATGAAACACAGAAATTGCATCGGAATTAAATTGAAAAGGCACAACGCCGACTTAAGTACACGAATTTGAATCTTCTTACTGTCCATGCTTTGAACCATTCCTGTGACACTAGTTATAGATTCCGATGCTTCACTCCACGTTTACAGTATCCCTTGGACCTTCTTATTGACGATGAAACACATAATTTGCATGGGAATTAAATACAAAAGGCACAATGCCGACTTAAGTAAAAGAAGACTGAATCTTCTTACTGACTATGTTCTGAACCATTCTGTGACACTAGTTATAGATTCCGATGCTTCACTTCAGGTTTACTGTATCCCTCTGACCTTCTTATTGACGATGAAACACAGAATTGCATCGGAATTAAATAGAATAGGGCACTATGCCGCCTTACGTACAAGAAGACTGACCCTTCTTACTGTCTATGTTTTGAACCATTCCTGTGACACTAGTTATAGATTCCGATGCATCACTTCAGGTTAGCTGTATCCCTTGGACCTTCTTATTGACGATGAAACACAGAAATTGCATCGGAATTAAATAGAAAAGCCACAATGCCGACATAAGTATAAGAAAACTGACTCTTCTTACTGATTATAGTTTGAAACATTCCTGTGACACTAGTTATAGATTCCGATGCTTTACTTCAGGTTTACTGTATACCTTGGACCTTCTTATTGACGGTGAAACACAGATATTGCATCGGAAATAAATACAAAAAGCACAATTCCGATTTAAGACAAGAAGACTGACTCTTCTTACTGACTTTGTTTTCAACCATTCCTGTGACACTATATATAGATTCCGATGCTTCACTTCAGGTTTACTTTACCCCTGTGACCTTCTTATTGACGATGAAACACAGAAATTGCATCGAAATTATATACAAAAGCCACAAAACTTAAGTACAAGAAGCATGACTCTTCGTACAGTCTATGTCTTGAACCATTCCTGTGACACTAGTTATAGATACCGATGCTTCACTTCAGGTTTACTGTTTCCCTTGGACCTTCTTATTGACGATGAAACACAGATATTGCATCGGAATTAAATACAAAAGGCACAATGCCGACCTATGTATAAGAAGACTGACTCTTCCTACTGTCTATGTTTTGAACCATTCCTGTGACACTAGTTATAGATTCCGATGCTACACTCCAGGTTTACTGTATCCCTTGGACCTTTTTATTGACGATGAGACAACGAAATTGCATCGGAATTAAAATACTAAATGCACAATGCCGACTTAAGTACAAGGGGACTGACTTTTCTTACTGACTATTTTTTGAACCATTCCTGTGACTCTAGTTATAGATTCCGATGCTTCACTTCAGGTTTACTGTATCCATGTGACCTTCTTATTGCCGATGAAACACAGAAATTGCATCGGAATTAAATTGAAAAGGCACAATGCCGACTTAAGTACACGAATTTGAATCTTCTTACTGTCTATGCTTTGAACCATTCCTGTGACACTAGTTATAGATTCCGATGCTTCACTCCACGTTTAGTGTATCCCTTGGACCTTCTTATTGACGATGAAACACAGAAATTGCATCGGAATTAAATACAAAAGGCACAATGCCGACTTAAATTCAAGAAGACTGACTCTTCTTACTAACTATGTTTTGAACCATTCCTGTGACACTAGTTATAGATTCCGATGCTTCACTTCGGGTTTACTGTATCCCTCTGACCTTCTTATTGACGATGAAACACAGAAATTGCATCGGAATTAATTAGAATTGGCACTATGCCGCCTTACGTACAAGAAGACTGACCCTTCTTACTGTCTATGCTTTGAACCATTCCTGTGACACTAGTTATAGATTCCGATGCTTCACTTCAGGTTAGCTGTATCGCGTGGACCTTCTTATTGACGATGAAACACAGAAATTGCATCGGAATTAAATAGAAGAGGCACAATGCCGACATAAGTATAAGAAAACTGACTCTTCTTACTGATTATAGTTTGAAACATTCCTGTGACACTAGTTATAGATTTCGATGCTTTACTTCAGGTTTACTGTATACCTTGGACCTTCTTATTGACGATGAAACACAGATATTGCATCGGAATTAAATACAAAGGGCACAATGCCGACTTAGGTACAAGAAGACTGACTCTTCCTACTGTCTATGTTTTGAACCATTCCTGTGACACTAGTTGTGGATTCCGATGCGTCACTTCAGGTTTACTGTATCCCGCTGACCTTCTTATTGACGATGTAACACAGAATCTGCATCGGAATTAAATACAAAGGGCACAATGCCGACTTAAGTACAAGAACTGTGACTCTTCCTACTGTCTAAGTTTTGAACCATTCCTGTGACACTAGTTATAAATTCCGACGCTTCACTTCCAGGTTTACTGTATCCCTTGTACCTTCTTATTGACGATGAAACACAGAAATTGGATCGTAATTAAATTCAAAAGGCACAATGCCGACTTAAGTACTGGAAGACTGACTCTTCTTTCTGTCTATGTTTGAACCATTCCTGTGACACTAGTTATAGATTCCGATGCTTCACTGCAGGTTTACTGTATCACTGTGACCTTCTTATTGACGGTGACACACAGAAATTGCATCGGAATTAAATACGAAAGGCACAATGCCGACTTAACTACAAGAAGACTGACTCTTCTTACTGACTATGTTTTGAACCATTCCTGTGACACTAGTTATAGATTCCGATGCTTCACTTCAGGTTTACTGTATCCATGTGACCTTCTTATTGACGATGAAACACAGAAATTGCATCGGAATTAAATTGAAAAGGCACAACGCCGACTTAAGTACACGAATTTGAATCTTCTTACTGTCTATGCTTTGAACCATTCCTGTGACACTAGTTATAGATTCCGATGCTTCACTCCACGTTTACAGTATCCCTTGGACCTTCTTATTGACGATGAAACACATAATTTGCATGGGAATTAAATACAAAAGGCACAATGCCGACTTAAGTAAAAGAAGACTGAATCTTCTTACTGACTATGTTCTGAACCTTTCTGTGACACTAGTTATAGATTCCGATGCTTCACTTCAGGTTTACTGTATCCCTCTGACCTTCTTATTGACGATGAAACACAGAATTGCATCGGAATTAAATAGAATAGGCACTATGCCGCCTTACGTACAAGAAGACTGACCCTTCTTACTGTCTATGTTTTGAACCATTCCTGTGACACTAGTTATAGATTCCGATGCTTCACTTCAGGTTAGCTGTATCCCTTGGACCTTCTTATTGACGATGAAACACAGAAATTGCATCGGAATTAAATAGAAAAGGCACAATGCCGACATAAGTCTAAGAAAACTGACTCTTCTTACTGATTATAGTTTGAAACATTCCTGTGACACTAGTTATAGATTCCGATGCTTTACTTCAGGTTTACTGTATACCTTGGACCTTCTTATTGACTGTGGAACACAGATATTGCATCGGAAATAAATACAAAAAGCACAATTCCGATTTAAGACAAGAAGACTGACTCTTCTTACTGACTTTGTTTTCAACCATTCCTGTGACACTATATATAGATTCCGATGCTTCACTTCAGGTTTACTTTACCCCTGTGACCTTCTTATTGACGATGAAACACAGAAATTGCATCGAAATTATATACAAAAGCCACAAAACTTAAGTACAAGAAGCATGACTCTTTGTACAGTCTATGTTTTGAACCATTCCTGTGACACTAATTATAGATTCCGATGCTTCACTTCAGGTTTACTGTTTCCCTTGGACCTTCTTATTGACGATGAAACACAGATATTGCATCGGAATTAAATACAAAAGGCACAATGCCGACCTATGTATAAGAAGACTGACTCTTCCTACTGTCTATGCTTTGAACCATTTCTGTGACACTAGTTATAGAGTCCGATGCTTCACTTCAGGTTTACTGTACCCCTTGTACCTTCTTATTGACGATGAAACACAGAAATTGCATCGTAATTAAATACAAAAGGTACAATGCCGACATAAGTACACGAAAACTGTCTCTTCTTACTGTCTATGTTTTGAACCATTCCTGTGCCACTAGTTATAGATTCCGATGCTACACTCCAGGTTTACTGTATCCCTTGGACCTTTTTATTGACGATGAGACAACGAAATTGCATCGGAATTAAATACTAAATGCACAATGCCGACTTAAGTACAAGAGGACTGACTTTTCTTACTGACTATGTTTTGAACCATTCCTGTGACTCTAGTTATAGATTCCGATGCTTCACTTCAGGTTTACTGTATCCCTCTGACCTTCTTATTGACGATGAAACACAGAAATTGCATCGGTATTAAATAGAAAAGGCACAATGCCAACTTAAGTGCAAGAAGACTGACTCTTCTTACTTACTATGTTTTGAGCCATTCCTGTGACACTAGTTATAGATTCCGAATCTTCACTTCAGGTTTACTGTATCCCTTGGACCTTCTTATTGACAATGAAACACAGAAATTGCACCGGAATTAAATTCAAAAGGCACAATGCCGACTTAAGTACTGGAAGACTGACTCTTCTTTCTGTCTATGTTTGAACCATTTCTGTGACACTAGTTATAGATTCCGATGCTTCACACCAGGTGTACTGTATCCCTTGGACCTTGTTATTGACGATGAAACACAGAAATTGCATCGGAATGAAATAGAAAAGGCACAATGCCAACTTAAGTGCAAGAAGACTGACTCTTCTTACTTACTATGTTTTGAGCCATTCCTGTGACACTAGTTATAGATTCCGAATCTTCACTTCAGGTTTACTGTATCCCTTGGACCTTCTTATTGACGATGAAATACAGAAAGTACATCGGAATTAAATACAAAAGGCAAAATGCCGCCTTAAGTACACGAAGACTGACTCTTCTTACTGTCTATGTTTTGAACCATTCCTGTGACACTAGTTATAGATTCCGATGCTTCACTGCAGGTTTACTGTATCACTGTGACCTTCTTATTGACGGTGACACACAGAATTTGCATCGGAATTAAATACGAAAGGCACAATGCCGACTTAACTACAAGAAGACTGACTCTTCTTACTGACTATGTTTTTGAACCATTCCTGTGACACTAGTTATAGATTCCGATGCTTCACTTCAGGTTTACTGTATCCATGTGACCTTCTTATTGACGATGAAACACAGAAATTGCATCGGAATTAAATTGAAAAGGCACAACGCCGACTTAAGTACACGAATTTGAATCTTCTTACTGTCCATGCTTTGAACCATTCCTGTGACACTAGTTATAGATTCCGATGCTTCACTCCACGTTTACAGTATCCCTTGGACCTTCTTATTGACGATGAAACACATAATTTGCATGGGAATTAAATACAAAAGGCACAATGCCGACTTAAGTAAAAGAAGACTGAATCTTCTTACTGACTATGTTCTGAACCATTCTGTGACACTAGTTATAGATTCCGATGCTTCACTTCAGGTTTACTGTATCCCTCTGACCTTCTTATTGACGATGAAACACAGAATTGCATCGGAATTAAATAGAATAGGCACTATGCCGCCTTACGTACAAGAAGACTGACCCTTCTTACTGTCTATGTTTTGAACCATTCCTGTGACACTAGTTATAGATTCCGATGCATCACTTCAGGTTAGCTGTATCCCTTGGACCTTCTTATTGACGATGAAACACAGAAATTGCATCGGAATTAAATAGAAAAGCCACAATGCCGACATAAGTATAAGAAAACTGACTCTTCTTACTGATTATAGTTTGAAACATTCCTGTGACACTAGTTATAGATTCCGATGCTTTACTTCAGGTTTACTGTATACCTTGGACCTTCTTATTGACGGTGAAACACAGATATTGCATCGGAAATAAATACAAAAAGCACAATTCCGATTTAAGACAAGAAGACTGACTCTTCTTACTGACTTTGTTTTCAACCATTCCTGTGACACTATATATAGATTCCGATGCTTCACTTCAGGTTTACTTTACCCCTGTGACCTTCTTATTGACGATGAAACACAGAAATTGCATCGAAATTATATACAAAAGCCACAAAACTTAAGTACAAGAAGCATGACTCTTCGTACAGTCTATGTCTTGAACCATTCCTGTGACACTAGTTATAGATACCGATGCTTCACTTCAGGTTTACTGTTTCCCTTGGACCTTCTTATTGACGATGAAACACAGATATTGCATCGGAATTAAATACAAAAGGCACAATGCCGACCTATGTATAAGAAGACTGACTCTTCCTACTGTCTATGTTTTGAACCATTCCTGTGACACTAGTTATAGATTCCGATGCTACACTCCAGGTTTACTGTATCCCTTGGACCTTTTTATTGACGATGAGACAACGAAATTGCATCGGAATTAAATACTAAATGCACAATGCCGACTTAAGTACAAGGGGACTGACTTTTCTTACTGACTATTTTTGAACCATTCCTGTGACTCTAGTTATAGATTCCGATGCTTCACTTCAGGTTTACTGTATCCATGTGACCTTCTTATTGCCGATGAAACACAGAAATTGCATCGGAATTAAATTGAAAAGGCACAATGCCGACTTAAGTACACGAATTTGAATCTTCTTACTGTCTATGCTTTGAACCATTCCTGTGACACTAGTTATAGATTCCGATGCTTCACTCCACGTTTAGTGTATCCCTTGGACCTTCTTATTGACGATGAAACACAGAAATTGCATCGGAATTAAATACAAAAGGCACAATGCCGACTTAAATTCAAGAAGACTGACTCTTCTTACTAACTATGTTTTGAACCATTCCTGTGACACTAGTTATAGATTCCGATGCTTCACTTCGGGTTTACTGTATCCCTCTGACCTTCTTATTGACGATGAAACACAGAAATTGCATCGGAATTAATTAGAATTGGCACTATGCCGCCTTACGTACAAGAAGACTGACCCTTCTTACTGTCTATGCTTTGAACCATTCCTGTGACACTAGTTATAGATTCCGATGCTTCACTTCAGGTTAGCTGTATCGCGTGGACCTTCTTATTGACGATGAAACACAGAAATTGCATCGGAATTAAATAGAAGAGGCACAATGCCGACATAAGTATAAGAAAACTGACTCTTCTTACTGATTATAGTTTGAAACATTCCTGTGACACTAGTTATAGATTTCGATGCTTTACTTCAGGTTTACTGTATACCTTGGACCTTCTTATTGACGATGAAACACAGATATTGCATCGGAATTAAATACAAAGGGCACAATGCCGACTTAGGTACAAGAAGACTGACTCTTCCTACTGTCTATGTTTTGAACCATTCCTGTGACACTAGTTGTGGATTCCGATGCGTCACTTCAGGTTTACTGTATCCCGCTGACCTTCTTATTGACGATGTAACACAGAATCTGCATCGGAATTAAATACAAAGGGCACAATGCCGACTTAAGTACAAGAACTGTGACTCTTCCTACTGTCTAAGTTTTGAACCATTCCTGTGACACTAGTTATAAATTCCGACGCTTCACTTCAGGTTTACTGTATCCCTTGTACCTTCTTATTGACGATGAAACACAGAAATTGGATCGTAATTAAATTCAAAAGGCACAATGCCGACTTAAGTACTGGAAGACTGACTCTTCTTTCTGTCTATGTTTGAACCATTCCTGTGACACTAGTTATAGATTCCGATGCTTCACTGCAGGTTTACTGTATCACTGTGACCTTCTTATTGACGGTGACACACAGAAATTGCATCGGAATTAAATACGAAAGGCACAATGCCGACTTAACTACAAGAAGACTGACTCTTCTTACTGACTATGTTTTGAACCATTCCTGTGACACTAGTTATAGATTCCGATGCTTCACTTCAGGTTTACTGTATCCATGTGACCTTCTTATTGACGATGAAACACAGAAATTGCATCGGAATTAAATTGAAAAGGCACAACGCCGACTTAAGTACACGAATTTGAATCTTCTTACTGTCTATGCTTTGAACCATTCCTGTGACACTAGTTATAGATTCCGATGCTTCACTCCACGTTTACAGTATCCCTTGGACCTTCTTATTGACGATGAAACACATAATTTGCATGGGAATTAAATACAAAAGGCACAATGCCGACTTAAGTAAAAGAAGACTGAATCTTCTTACTGACTATGTTCTGAACCTTTCTGTGACACTAGTTATAGATTCCGATGCTTCACTTCAGGTTTACTGTATCCCTCTGACCTTCTTATTGACGATGAAACACAGAATTGCATCGGAATTAAATAGAATAGGCACTATGCCGCCTTACGTACAAGAAGACTGACCCTTCTTACTGTCTATGTTTTGAACCATTCCTGTGACACTAGTTATAGATTCCGATGCTTCACTTCAGGTTAGCTGTATCCCTTGGACCTTCTTATTGACGATGAAACACAGAAATTGCATCGGAATTAAATAGAAAAGGCACAATGCCGACATAAGTCTAAGAAAACTGACTCTTCTTACTGATTATAGTTTGAAACATTCCTGTGACACTAGTTATAGATTCCGATGCTTTACTTCAGGTTTACTGTATACCTTGGACCTTCTTATTGACTGTGGAACACAGATATTGCATCGGAAATAAATACAAAAAGCACAATTCCGATTTAAGACAAGAAGACTGACTCTTCTTACTGACTTTGTTTTCAACCATTCCTGTGACACTATATATAGATTCCGATGCTTCACTTCAGGTTTACTTTACCCCTGTGACCTTCTTATTGACGATGAAACACAGAAATTGCATCGAAATTATATACAAAAGCCACAAAACTTAAGTACAAGAAGCATGACTCTTTGTACAGTCTATGTTTTGAACCATTCCTGTGACACTAATTATAGATTCCGATGCTTCACTTCAGGTTTACTGTTTCCCTTGGACCTTCTTATTGACGATGAAACACAGATATTGCATCGGAATTAAATACAAAAGGCACAATGCCGACCTATGTATAAGAAGACTGACTCTTCCTACTGTCTATGCTTTGAACCATTTCTGTGACACTAGTTATAGAGTCCGATGCTTCACTTCAGGTTTACTGTACCCCTTGTACCTTCTTATTGACGATGAAACACAGAAATTGCATCGTAATTAAATACAAAAGGTACAATGCCGACATAAGTACACGAAAACTGTCTCTTCTTACTGTCTATGTTTTGAACCATTCCTGTGCCACTAGTTATAGATTCCGATGCTACACTCCAGGTTTACTGTATCCCTTGGACCTTTTTATTGACGATGAGACAACGAAATTGCATCGGAATTAAATACTAAATGCACAATGCCGACTTAAGTACAAGAGGACTGACTTTTCTTACTGACTATGTTTTGAACCATTCCTGTGACTCTAGTTATAGATTCCGATGCTTCACTTCAGGTTTACTGTATCCCTCTGACCTTCTTATTGACGATGAAACACAGAAATTGCATCGGTATTAAATAGAAAAGGCACAATGCCAACTTAAGTGCAAGAAGACTGACTCTTCTTACTTACTATGTTTTGAGCCATTCCTGTGACACTAGTTATAGATTCCGAATCTTCACTTCAGGTTTACTGTATCCCTTGGACCTTCTTATTGACAATGAAACACAGAAATTGCACCGGAATTAAATTCAAAAGGCACAATGCCGACTTAAGTACTGGAAGACTGACTCTTCTTTCTGTCTATGTTTGAACCATTTCTGTGACACTAGTTATAGATTCCGATGCTTCACACCAGGTGTACTGTATCCCTTGGACCTTGTTATTGACGATGAAACACAGAAATTGCATCGGAATGAAATAGAAAAGGCACAATGCCAACTTAAGTGCAAGAAGACTGACTCTTCTTACTTACTATGTTTTGAGCCATTCCTGTGACACTAGTTATAGATTCCGAATCTTCACTTCAGGTTTACTGTATCCCTTGGACCTTCTTATTGACGATGAAATACAGAAAGTACATCGGAATTAAATACAAAAGGCAAAATGCCGCCTTAAGTACACGAAGACTGACTCTTCTTACTGTCTATGTTTTGAACCATTCCTGTGACACTAGTTATAGATTCCGATGCTTCACTCCAGGTCTACTGTATCCCTTGGACCTTCTTATTGACGATGAAACACAGAAATTGCGTCGGAATTAAATACAAAAGGCACAATGCCGACTTAAGTACTGGAAGACTGACTGTTCTTACTGTGACACTAGTTATAGATTCCGATGCTTCACTTCAGGTTTATTGTATCCCTCTGACCTCCTTATTGCCGATGAAACACAGAAATTGCATCGGAATTAAATACAAAAGGCACAATGCCGACTTAAGTGCTAGAAGACTGACTCTTCTTACTCTCTATGTTATGAACCATTTCTGTGACACTAGTTATAGATTCCGTTGCTTCACTCCAGGTTTATTGTATCCCTTGGACCTTCTTATTGACGATGAAACACAGAAATTGCATAGGAATTAAATAGAAAAAGCACAATGCTGACTTAAGTACAAGAAGACTGACTCTTCTTACTGACTATGTTTTGAACGATTCCTGTGACACTAGTTATAGATTGCGATGCTTCACTTCAGGTTTACTGTATACCTTGGACCTTCTTATTGACGATGAAACACAGAAATTGCATCGGAATTAAATACAAAAGGCACAATGCCGACTTAAGTACAAGAAGACTGACTCTTCCTACTGTCTAAGTTTTGAACCATTCCTGTGACACTAGTTATTGATTCCGAAGCTTCACTCCAAGTTTACCATATCCCTTTGACCTTCTTATTGACGATGAAACACAGAAATTGCATCGGAATTAAATACAAAAGGCACAATGCCGACTTAAGGACAAGAAGACTGACTCTTCTTACTGACTATGTTTTGAACCATTCCTGTGACACTAGTAATAGATTTCGATGCTTCACTTCAGGTTTACTGTATCCCTTCCACATCCTTATTGACGATGAAACACAGAAATTGCATCGGAATTAAATACAAATGGCACAATGCCGACTTAAGTACCAGAAGACTGACTCTTCTTACTGTCTATGTTTGAACCTTTCCTGTGACACTAGTTATAGATTCCGATGCTTCACTCAGGGTTTACTATATCCCTTGGACCTTTTTATTGTAGATGTAACACAGAAATTGCATCGGAATTAAATACAAAAGGCACAATGCCGACTTAAGGACAAGAAGACTGACTCTTCTTACTGACTATTTTTGAACCATTCCTGTGACTCTAGTTATAGATTCCGATGCTCACTTCAGTTTACTGTATCCCTCTGACCCTCTTATTGACGATGAAACACAGAAATTGCATCGGAATTAAATGGAACATGCACAATGCCGACTTAAGTTCAAGAAGACTGACTCTTCTTACTGTCTATTTTCTGAACCATTCCTGTGACACTAGTTATAGATTTCGATGCTTCACTTCAGGTTTACAGTATCCCTTGGACATACTTATTGACGATGAAACACAGAAATTCCATCGGAATTAAATACAAAAGGCAAAATGCCGACTTAAGTACACGAAAACTGACTCCTCTTACTCTCTATGTTATGAACCATTTCTGTGACACTAGTTATAGTTTCCGTTGCTTCACTCCAGGTTTATTGTATCCCTTGGACCTTCTTATTGACGATGAAACACAGAAATTGCATAGGAATTAAATAGAAAAAGCACAATGCTGACTTAAGTACAAGAAGACTGACTCTTCTTACTGACTACGTTTTGACGATTCCTGTGACACTAGTTATAGATTGCGATGCTTCACTTCAGGTTTACTGTATACCTTGGACCTTCTTATTGACGATGAAAACACAGAAATTGCATCGGAATTAAATACAAAAGGCACAATGCCGACTTAAGTACAAGAAGACTGACTCTTCCTACTGTCTAAGTTTTGAACCATTCCTTTGACACTAGTTATAGATTCCGAAGCTTCACTCCAAGTTTACATATCCCTTTGACCTTCTTATTGACGATGAAACACAGAAATTGCATCGGAATTAATTACAAAAGGCACAATGCCGACTTAAGGACAAGAAGAATGACTCTTCTTACTGACTATGTTTTGAACCATTCCTGTGACACTACTTATAGATTTCGATGCTTCACTTCAGGTTTACTGTATCCCTTCCACATCCTTATTGACGATGAAACACAGAAATTGCATCGGAATTAAATACAAATGGCACAATGCCAAATTAAGGACAACAAGACGGACTCTTCTTACTGACTATGTTTTGAACCATTCCTGTGACACTAGTTATAGATTCCGATGCTTCACTCCAGGTGTACTGTATCCCTTGGACCTTGTTATTGACGATGAAACACAGAAATTGCATCTGAATGAAATAGAAAAGGCACAATGCCGACTTAAGTACAAGAAGATTGACTCTTCTTACTGACTATGTTTTGAACCATTCCTGTGACACTAGTTATAGATTCCGAATATTCACTTCAGGTTTACTGTATCCCTTGGACGTTCTTATTGACGATGAAATACAGAAATTACATCGGAATTAAATACAAAAGGCAAAATGCCGCCTTAAGTACACGAAGACTGACTCTTCTTACTGTCTATGATTTGAACCGTTCCTGTGACACTAGTTATAGATTCCGATGCTTCGATCCAGGTTTACTGTATCCCTTGGACCTCGTTATTGACGATGAAACACAGAAATTGCATCTGAGTTAAATAGAAAAGGCACAATGCCGACTTAAGTACAAGAAGACTGACTCTTCTTACTGACTATGTTTTGAACCATTCCTGTGATACTAGTTATAGATTCCGAATCTTCACTTCAGGTTTACTGTATCCCTTGGACCTTCTTATTGACGATGAATCACAGAAATTACATCGGATTTAAATACAAAAGGCAAAATGCCGACTTAAGTACACGAAGACTGACTCTTCTTACTGTCTATGTTTTGAAGCTTTCCTGTGACACTCGTTATAGATTCCGATGCTACACTCCAGGTTTATTGTATCCCATGAACCTTCTTATTGACGATGAAACACAAAAATTGCATCGGAATTAAATACAAAAGGCACAATGCCGAATTAAGTACAAGAAGACTGACTTTTCTTAGTGACTATTTTTGAACCATTCCTGTGACTCTAGTGATAAATTCCGATGCTTCACTTCAGTTTACTGTATCCCTCTGACCTTCTTATTGACGATGAAACACAGAAATTGCATCGGAATTAAATGGAAAATGCACAATGCCGACTTAAGTTCAAGAAGACTGACTCTTCTTACTGTCTATTTTCTGAACCATTCCTGTGACACTAGTTATAGATTCCGATGCTTCACTCCAGGTTACTGTATCCCTTGGACCTTCTTATTGACGATGAAACACAGAAATTGCATCGGAATTATATAGAAAAGGCACAATGCCGACTTAAGTATTAGATAACAGACTCTTCTTACTGATTATAGTTTGAACCATTAGGGTGACATTAGTTATAGATTCCGATGCTTTACTTCAGGTTTACTGTATACCTTGGAAATTCTTATTGACGATGAAACACAGAAATTGCATCGGAATTAAATACAAAAGGCACAATGCCGACTTAAGTACAAGAAGACTGACTCTTCCTACTGTCTATCATTTGAACCATTCCTGTGACACTAGTTGTGGATTCCGATGCTTCACTTCAGGATTACTGTATCCCGCTGACCTTCTTATTGACGTGGTAACACAGAAATTGCATCGGAATTAAATACAATAGGCACAATGCCAACTTAAGGACAACAAGACCGACTCTTCTTACTGACTATGTTTTGAACCATTCCTGTGACACTAGTTATAGATTCCGATGCTTCACTCCAGGTGTACTGTATCCCTTGGACCTTGTTATTGACGATGAAACACAGAAATTGCATCGGAATGAAATAGAAAAGGCACAATGCCGACTTAAGTACAAGAAGATTGACTCTTCTTACTGACTATGTTTTGAACCATTCCTGTGACACTAGTTATAGATTCCGATTCTTCACTTCAGGTTTACTGTATCCATTGGACGTTCTAATTGACGATGAAATACAGAAATTACATCGGAATTAAATACAAAAGGCAAAATGCCGCCTTAAGTACACGAAGACTGACTCTTCTTACTGTCTATGATTTGAACCATTCCTGTGACACTAGTTATAGATTCCGATGCTTCGATCCAGGTTTACTGTATCCCTTGGACCTCGTTATTGACGATGAACACAGAAATTGCATCTGATTTAAATAGAAAAGGCACAATGCCGACTTAAGTACAAGAAGACTGACTCTTCTTACTGACTATGTTTTGAACCATTCCTGTGATACTAGTTATAGATTCCGAATCTTCACTTCAGGTTTACTGTATCCCTTGGACCTTCGTATTGACGATGAAACACAGAAATTACATCGGATTTAAATACAAAAGGCAAAATGCCGACTTAAGTACACGAAGACTGACTCTTCTTACTGTCTATGTTTTGAACCTTTCCTGTGACACTCGTTATAGATTCCGATGCTACACTCCAGGTTTCTTGTATCCCATGAACCTTCTTATTGACGATGAAACACAAAAATTGCATCGGAATTAAATACAAAAGGCACAATGCCGAATTAAGGACAAGAAGACTGACTCTTCTTACTGACTTTGTTTTGAACCATTCCTGTGACACTAATTATAGATTCCGATGCTTCACTTCAGGTTTACTGTATCCCTCTGACCTTCTTATTGACGATGAAACACAGAAATTGCATCGGAATTAAATACAAAAGCCACAATGCCGACTTAAGTACAAGAAGACTGACTCTTCCTACTGTCTATGATTTGAACCATTTCTGCGACTCTAGTTATAGAGTCCGATGCTTCACTTCAGGTTTACTGTATCCCTTGGACCTTCTTATTGACGACGAATCACAGAAATTGCATCGGAATTAAATACAAAAGGCACAATGCCGACTTAAGTACAAGAAGACTGACTCTTCTTACTGTCTATGTATTGAACCATTACTGTTGCTCTAGTTATAGAATTCGGTGCTTCACTCCAGGTTTACTGTATCCCTTGGACCTTCTTATTGACGAAGAAACACAGAAATTGCATCGGAATTAAATACAAGATGCACAATGCCGACTTAAGGACAAGAAAACTGACTCTTCTTACTGACTGTGTTTTGAACCATTCCAGTGACACTAGTTATAGACTCCGATGCTTCACTTCAGGTTTACAGTATCCCTCTGACCCTCTTATTGACGATGAAACACAGAAATTGCATCGGAATTATATACAAAAGGCACAATGCCGACTTAAGTACTAGAAGACTGACTCTTCTTACTGTCTATGTTTGAACAATTCCTGTGACACTAGTTATAGATTCCGATGCTTCACTTCACGTTTACTGTTTCCCTTTGACCTTCTCATTGACGATGAAACACAGAAATTGCATCGGAATTAAATACAAAAGCCACAATGCCGACATAAGTATAAGAACACTGACTCTTCCTACTGTCTATGCTTTGAACCATTCCTGTGACACTAGTTATAAATTCCGACGCTTCACTTCAGGTTTACTGCACCCCTAGTAACTTCTTATTGACGATGAAACACAGAAAATGCATCGGAATTAGACACAAAAGGCACAATGCCGACTTAAGCACATGAAGGACCGACTCATCTTATTGACAATGATTTGAACCTTTCCTGTGACACTAGTTATAGATTCCGATGCTTCACTTCAGGTTTACTGTATACCTTGGACATTCTTATTGACGATGAAACACAGAAATTGCATCGGAATTAAATACAAAAGGCACAATGCCGACTTAAGTACAAGAAGACTGACTCTTCTTACTGTCTATGTTTTGAACCATTCCTGTGACACTAGTTATAGATTTCGATGCTTCACTTCAGGTTTACTGTATCCCTTTAACCTTCTTATTGACGATGAAACTCAGAAATTGCATCGGACTTAATTACAAAAGCCACAATGCCAACTTAAGTACAAGAAGACTGACAATTCATACGGTCTATGATTTGAACCATTCCTGTACCACTAGTTATAGATTCCGATGCTTCACTTCAGGTTTACTGTTTCCCCTGGACCTTCTTTTTGACGATGAAACACAGAAATTGCATCGGAATTAAATACATAAGACACAATGCCGGCTTAAGTATAAGAAGACTGACTCTTCTACTGTCTATGTTTGTGGACCATTTCTGTGACACTAGTTATTGATTCCGATGCTTCACTTCAGGTTCACTGTATCCCTTGGACCTTCTTATTGACGATGAGTGACAGAAATTGCATCGGAATTAAACACAAAAGGCACAATGACGACTTAAGTACAAGAAGACAGAGTCTTCTTACAGTCTATGTTTTGAACCATTACTGTGACTCTAGTTATAGATTTCGATGCTTCACTCCAGGTTTACTGTATCCCTTGGACCTTCTTATTGACGATGAAACACAGAAATTGCATCGGAATTAAATACAAGAGGCACAATGCCGACTTAAGGACAAGAAGACTGACTCTTCTTACTGACTATGTTTTGAACCATTCCTGTGACACTAGTTATAGATTCCGATGCTTCACTTCAAGGTTTACTGTATCCCTCTGACCTTCTTATTGACGATGAAATACAGAAATTGTATCGGAATTAAATACAAAAGGCACAATGCCGACTTAAGGACAAGATGACTGACTCTTCTTACTGACTATGTGTTGAACCATTCCTGTGACACTAGTTATAGATTCCGATGCTTCACTTCAGGTTTACGGTATCCCTATGACCTACTTATTGACGATGAAACACAGAAATTACATCGGAATTAAATAGAAAAGGCACAATGCCGACTTAAGTACAAGAAGACTGACTCTTCTTACTGTCTATGTTTGAACCTTTCCTGTGACACTAGTTATAGATTCCGATGCTTCACTCAGGGTTTACTATATCCCTTGGACCTCTTTATTGTAGATGTAACACAGAAATTGCATCGGAATTAAATACAAAAGGCACAATGCCGAATTAAGGACAAGAAGACTGACTCTTCTTACTGACTATGTTTTGAACCATTCCTGTGACACTAGTTATAGATTTCGATGCTTCACTTCAGGTTTACTGTATCCCTTGGACATACTTATTGACGATGAAATACAGAAATTCCATCGGAATTAAATACAAAAGGCAAAATGCCGACTTAAGTACACGAAAACTGACTCCTCTTACTGTCTATGTTTTGAACCATTCCTGTGACACTAGTTATGGATTCCGATGCTACACTCCAGGTATACTGTATCCCTTGGACTTTTTATTGACGATGAAACACAGAAATTGCATCGGAATTAAATACTAAATGCACAATGCCGACTTAAGTACAAGAAGACTGACTTTTCTTACTGACTATTTTGAACCATTCCTGTGACTCCAGTTATAGATTCCGATGCTTCACTTCAGTTTACTGTATCCCTCTGACCTTCTTATTGACGATGAAACACAGAAATTGCATCGGAATTAAATGGAAAATGCACAATGCCGACTTAAGTTCAAGAAGACTGACTCTTCTTACTGTCTATTTTCTGAACCATTCCTGTGACACTAGTAATAGATTCCGATGCTTCACTTCAGTTTACTGTATCCCTCTGACCTTCTTATTGACGATGAAACACAGAATTTGCATCGGAATTAAATGGAAAATGCACAATGCCGACTTAAGTACAAGAAGACTGACTCTTCCTACTGTCTATCTTTTGAACCATTCCTGTGACACTAGTTATAAATTCCGACGCTTCACTTCAGGTTTACTGCACCCCTAGTAACTTCTTATTGACGATGAAACACAGAAAATGCATCGGAATTAGATACAAAAGGCACAAATGCCGACTTAAGCACATGAAGGACCGACTCACCTTATTGACAATGATTTGAACCTTTCCTGTGACACTAGTTATAGATTCCGATGCTTCACTTCAGGTTTACTGTATACCTTGGACATTCTTATTGACGATGAAACACAGAAATTGCATCGGAATGAATAGAAAAGGCACAATGCCGACTTAAGTACAAGAAGATTGACTCTTCTTACTGACTATGTTTTGAACCATTCCTGTGACACTAGTTATAGATTCCGAATCTTCACTTCAGGTTTACTGTATCCCTTGGACCTTCGTATTGACGATGAAACACAGAAATTACATCGGATTTAAATACAAAAGGCAAAATGCCGACTTAAGTACACGAAGAACTGACTCTTCTTACTGTCTATGTTTTGAACCTTTCCTGTGACACTCGTTATAGATTCCGATGCTACACTCCAGGTTTATTGTATCCCAATGAACCTTCTTATTGACGATGAAACACAAAAATTGCATCGGAATTAAATACAAAAGGCACAATGCCGAATTAAGGACAAGAAGACTGACTCTTCTTACTGACTTTGTTTTTGAACCATTCCTGTGACACTAATTATAGATTCCGATGCTTCACTTCAGGTTTACTGTATCCCTCTGACCTTCTTATTGACGATGAAACACAGAAATTGCATCGGAATTAAATACAAAAGCCACAATGCCGACTTAAGTACAAGAAGACTGACTCTTCCTACTGTCTATGATTTGAACCATTTCTGCGACTCTAGTTATAGAGTCCGATGCTTCACTTCAGGTTTACTGTATCCCTTGGACCTTCTTATTGACGACGAATCACAGAAATTGCATCGGAATTAAATACAAAAGGCACAATGCCGACTTAAGTACAAGAAGACTGACTCTTCTTACTGTCTATGTATTGAACCATTACTGTTGCTCTAGTTATAGAATTCGGTGCTTCACTCCAGGTTTACTGTATCCCTTGGACCTTCTTATTGACGAAGAAACACAGAAATTGCATCGGAATTAAATACAAGATGCACAATGCCGACTTAAGGACAAGAAAACTGACTCTTCTTACTGACTGTGTTTTGAACCATTCCAGTGACACTAGTTATAGACTCCGATGCTTCACTTCAGGTTTACAGTATCCCTCTGACCCTCTTATTGACGATGAAACACAGAAATTGCATCGGAATTATATACAAAAGGCACAATGCCGACTTAAGTACTAGAAGACTGACTCTTCTTACTGTCTATGTTTGAACAATTCCTGTGACACTAGTTATAGATTCCGATGCTTCACTTCACGTTTCACTGTTTCCCTTTGACCTTCTCATTGACGATGAAACACAGAAATTGCATCGGAATTAAATACAAAAGCCACAATGCCGACATAAGTATAAGAACACTGACTCTTCCTACTGTCTATGCTTTGAACCATTCCTGTGACACTAGTTATAAATTCCGACGCTTCACTTCAGGTTTACTGCACCCCTAGTAACTTCTTATTGACGATGAAACACAGAAAATGCATCGGAATTAGATACAAAAGGCACAATGCCGACTTAAGCACATGAAGAACCGACTCACCTTATTGACAATGATTTGAACCTTTCCTGTGACACTAGTTATAGATTCCGATGCTTCACTTCAGGTTTACTGTATACCTTGGACATTCTTATTGACGATGAAACACAGAAATTGCATCCGAATTAAATACAAAAGGCACAATGCCGACTTCAGTACAAGAAGACTGACTCTTCTTACTGTCTATGTTTTGAACCATTCCTGTGACACTAGTTATAGATTTCGATGCTTCACTTCAGGTTTACTGTATATCCCTTTGACCTTCTTATTGACGATGAAACTCAGAAATTGCATCGGACTTAATTACAAAAGCCACAATGCCAACTTAAGTACAAGAAGACTGACATTTCATACGGTCTATGATTTGAACCATTCCTGTACCACTAGTTATAGATTCCGATGCTTCACTTCAGGTTTACTGTTTCCCCTGCACCTTCTTTTTGACGATGAAACACAGAAATTGCATCGGAATTAAATACATAAGACACAATGCCGGCTTAAGTATAAGAAGACTGACTCTTCCTACTGTCTATGTTTTGGACCATTTCTGTGACACTAGTTATTGATTCCGATGCTTCACTTCAGGTTCACTGTATCCCTTGGACCTTCTTATTGACGATGAGTGACAGAAATTGCATCGGAATTAAACACAAAAGGCACAATGACGACTTAAGTACAAGAAGACAGAGTCTTCTTACAGTCTATGTTTTGAACCATTACTGTGACTCTAGTTATAGATTTCGATGCTTCACTCCAGGTTTACTGTATCCCTTGGACCTTCTTATTGACGATGAAACACAGAAATTGCATCGGAATTAAATACAAGAGGCACAATGCCGACTTAAGGACAAGAAGACTGACTCTTCTTACTGACTATGTTTTGAACCATTCCTGTGACACTAGTTATAGATTCCGATGCTTCACTTCAAGGTTTACTGTATCCCTCTGACCTTCTTATTGACGATGAAATACAGAAATTGTATCGGGATTTAAATACGAAAAGGCACAATGCCGACTTAAGTACAAGATGACTGACTCTTCTTACTGACTATGTGTTGAACATTCCTGTGACACTAGTTATAGATTCCGATGCTTCACTTCAGGTTTACGGTATCCCTATGACCTTCTTATTGACGATGAAACACAGAAATTACATCGGAATTAAATAGAAAAGGCACAATGCCGACTTAAGTACAAGAAGACTGACTCTTCTTACTGTCTATGTTTGAACCTTTCCTGTGACACTAGTTATAGATTCCGATGCTTCACTCAGGGTTTACTATACCCCTTGGACCTTTTTATTGTAGATGTAACACAGAAATTGCATCGGAATTAAATACAAAAGGCACAATGCCGAATTAAGGACAAGAAGACTGACTCTTCTTACTGACTATGTTTTGAACCATTCCTGTGACACTAGTTATAGATTTCGATGCTTCACTTCAGGTTTACTGTATCCCTTGGACATACTTATTGACGATGAAATACAGAAATTCCATCGGAATTAAATACAAAAGGCAAAATGCCGACTTAAGTACACGAAAACTGACTCCTCTTACTGTCTATGTTTTGAACCATTCCTGTGACACTAGTTATGGATTCCGATGCTACACTCCAGGTATACTGTATCCCTTGGACCTTTTTATTGACGATGAAACACAGAAATTGCATCGGAATTAAATACTAAATGCACAATGCCGACTTAAGTACAAGAAGACTGACTTTTCTTACTGACTATTTTTGAACCATTCCTGTGACTCTAGTTATAGATTCCGATGCTTCACTTCAGTTTACTGTATCCCTCTGACCTTCTTATTGACGATGAAACACAGAAATTGCATCGGAATTAAATGGAAAATGCACAATGCCGACTTAAGTTCAAGAAGACTGACTCTTCTTACTGTCTATTTTCTGAACCATTCCTGTGACACTAGTAATAGATTCCGATGCTTCACTTCAGTTTACTGTATCCCTCTGACCTTCTTATTGACGATGAAACACAGAAATTGCATCGGAATTAAATACAAAAGGCACAATGCCGAATTAAGGACAAGAAGACTGACTCTTCTTACTGACTATGTTTTGAACCATTCCTGTGACACTAGTTGTGGATTCCGATGCTTCACTTCAGGTTTACTGTATCCCGCTGACCTTCTTATTGACGATGTAACACAGAAATTGCTTCGGAATTAAATACAGTAGGCACAATGCCAACTTAAGGACAACAAGACGGACTCTTCTTACTGACTATGTTTTGAACCATTCCTGTGACACTAGTTATAGATTCCGATGCTTCACTCCAGGTGTACTGTATCCCTTGGACCTTGTTATTGACGATGAAACACAGAAATTGCATCGGAATGAAATAGAAAAGGCACAATGCCGACTTAAGTACAAGAGGATTGACTCTTCTTACTGACTATGTTTTGAACCATTCCTGTGACACTAGTTATAGATTCCGAATCTTCACTTCAGGTTTACTGTATCCCTTGGACGTTCTTATTGACGATGAAATACAGAAATTACATCGGAATTAAATACAAAAGGCAAAATGCCGCCTTAAGTACACGAAGACTGACTCTTCTTACTGTCTATGATTTGAACCATTCCTGTGACACTAGTTATAGATTCCGATGCTTCGATCCAGGTTTACTGTATCCCTGGGACCTCGTTATTGACGATGAAACACAGAAATTGCATCTGATTTAAATAGAAAAGGCACAATGCCGACTTAAGTACAAGAAGACTGACTCTTCTTACTGACTATGTTTTGAACCATTCCTGTGATACTAGTTATAGATTCCGAATCTTCACTTCAGGTTTACTGTATCCCTTGGACCTTCTTATTGACGATGAAACACAGAAATTACATCGGATTTAAATACAAAAGGCAAAATGCCGACTTAAGTACACGAAGACTGACTCTTCTTACTGTCTATGTTTTGAACCTTTCCTGTGACACTCGTTATAGATTCCAATGCTACACTCCAGGTTTATTGTATCCCATGAACCTTCTTATTGACGATGAAACACAAAAATTGCATCGGAATTAAATACAAAAGGCACAATGCCGAATTAAGGACAAGAAGACTGACTCTTCTTACAGACTTTGTTTTGAACCATTCCTGTGACACTAATTATAGATTCCGATGCTTCACTACAGGTTTACTGTATCCCTCTGACCTTCTTATTGACGATGAAACACAGAAATTGCATCGGAATTAAATACAAAAGCCACAATGCCGACTTAAGTACAAGAAGACTGACTCTTCCTACTGTCTATGTTTTGAACCATTTCTGCGACTCTAGTTATAGAGTCCAATGCTTCACTTCAGGTTTACTGTATCCCTTGGACCGTCTTATTGACGACGAATCACAGAAATTGCATCGGAATTAAATACAAAAGGCACAATGCCGACTTAAGTACAAGAAGACTGACTCTTCTTACTGTCTATGTATTGAACCATTACTGTTGCTCTAGTTATAGAATTCGGTGCTTCACTCCAGGTTTACTGTATCCCTTGGACCTTCTTATTGACGAAGAAACACAGAAATTGCATCGGAATTAAATACAAGATGCACAATGCCGACTTAAGGACAAGAAAACTGACTCTTCTTACTGACTGTGTTTTGAACCATTCCTGTGACACTAGTTATTGACTCCGATGCTTCACTTCAGGTTTACTGTATCCCTCTGACCCTCTTATTGACGATGAAACACAGAAATTGCATCGGAATTATATACAAAAGGCACAATGCCGACTTAAGTACTAGAAGACTGACTCTTCTTACTGTCTATGTTTGAACAATTCCTGTGACACTAGTTATAGATTCCGATGCTTCACTTCACTTTTACTGTTTCCCTTTGACCTTCTCATTGACGATGAAACACAGAAATTGCATCGGAATTACATACAAAAGCCACAATGCCGACTTAAGTATAAGAACACTGACTCTTCCTACTGTCTATGCATTGAACCATTCCTGTGACACTAGTTATAAATTCCGACGCTTCACTTCAGGTTTACTGTACCCCTAGTACCTTCTTATTGACGATGAAACACAGAAAATGCGTCGGAATTAGATACAAAAGGCACAATGCCGACTTAAGCACATGAAGGACCGACTCATCTTATTGACAATGATTTGAACCTTTCCTGTGACACTAGTTATAGATTCCGATGCTTCACTTCAGGTTTACTGTATACCTTGGACATTCTTATTGGCGATGAAACACAGAAATCGCATCGGAATTAAATACAAAAGGCACAATGCCGACTTAAGTACAAGAAGACTGACTCATTTTACTGTCTATGATTGGAACCAATCCTGTGGCACTAGTTGTAGATTCCGATGCTTCACTTCAGGTTTACTGTTTCCCTTTCACCTTCTCATTGACGATGAAACACAGAAATAGCATCGGAATTAAATAGAAAAGGCACAATGCCGACTTAAGTACAAGAAGACTGACTCATTTTACTGTCTATGATTGGAACCAATCCTGTGACACTAGTTGTAGATTCCGATGCTTCAGTTCAGGTTTACTGTTTCTCTTTGACCTTCTCATTGACGATGAAACACAGAAATAGCATCGGAATTAAATACAAAAGCCACAATGCCGACTTAAGTATAAGAACAATGACTCTTCCTACTGTCTATGCTTTGAACCATTCCTGGGACACTAGTTATAAATTCCGACGCTTCACTTCAGGTTTACTGCACCCCTCGTACCTTCTTATTGACGATGAAACACAGAAAATGCATCGGAATTAGATACAAAAGGCACAATGCCGACATAAGCACATGAAGGACCGACTCATCTTATTGACAATGATTTGAACCTTTCCTGTGACACTAGTTATAGATTCCGATGCTTCACTTCAGGTTTACTGTATACCTTGGACATTCTTATTGTTGATGTAACACAGAAATTGCATCGGAATTAAATACAAAAGGCACAATGCCGACTTAAGGACAAGAAGACTGACTCTTCTTACTGACTATGTTTTGAACCATTCCTGTGACACTAGTTACAGATTTCGATGCTTCACTTCAGGTTTACTGTATCCCTTGGACATACTTATTGACGATGAAACACAGAAATTCCATCGGAATTAAATACAAAAGGCAAAATGCCGACTTAAGTACACGAAAACTGACTCTTCTTACTGTCTATGTTTTGAACCATTCCTGTGACACTAGTTATAGATTCCGATTCTACACTTCAGGTTTACTGTTTCCCTTTGACCTTCTCATTGACGATGAAACACAGATATTGCATCGGAATTAAATACAAAAGCCACAATGCCGACTTAAGTATAAGAACACTGACTCTTCCTACTGTCTATGCTTTGAACCATTCCTGTGACACTAGTTATAAACTCCGACGCTTCACTTCAGGTTTATTGTACCCCTAGTACATTCTTATTGACGATGAAACACAGAAAATGCATCGGAATTAGATACAAAAGGCACAATGCCGACTTAAGCACATGAAGGACCGACTCATCTTACTGACAATGATTTGAACCTTTCCAGTGACACTAGTTATAGATTCCGATGCTTCACTTCAGGTTTACTGTATACCTTGGACATTCTTATTGACGATGAAACACAGAAATCGCATCGGAATTAAATACAAAAGGCACAATGCCGACTTAAGTACAAGAAGACTGACTCTTCTTACTGTCTATGTTTTGAACCATTCCTGTGACACTAGTTATAGATTACGAAGCTTCACTCCAAGTTTACCATATCCCTTAGACCTTCTTATTGACGATGAAACACAGAAATTGCATCGGAATTAAATACAAAAGGCACAATGCCGACTTAAGGACAAGAAGACTGACTCTTCTTACTGACTATGTTTTGAACCATTCCTGTGACACTAGTTATAGATTTCGATGCTTCACTTCAGGTTTACTGTATCCCTTCCACATCCTTATTGACGATGAAACACAGAAATTGCATCGGATATAAATACAAATGGCACAATGCCGACTTAAGGACAAGGAGACTGACTCTTCTTACTGACTATGTTTTGAACCATTCCTGTGACACTAGTTATTGATTCCGATGCTTTACTTCAGGTTTACTGTATACCTTGGAAATTCTTATTGACGATGAAACACAGAAATTGCATCGGAATTAAATACAAAAGGCACAATGCCGACTTAAGTACAAGAAGACTGACTCTTCCTACTGTCTATCTTTTGAACCATTCCTGTGACACTAATTGTGGATTCCGATGCTTCACTTCAGGTTTACTGTATCCCGCTGACCTTCTTATTGACGATGTAACACAGAAATTGCATCGGAATTAAATACAATAGGCACAATGCCAACTTAAGGACAACAAGACTGACTCTTCTTACTGACTATGTTTTGAACCATTCCTGTGAAACTAGTTATAGATTCCGATGCTTCACTCCAGGTGTACTGTATCTCTTGGACCTTGTTATTGACGATGAATCACAGAAATTGCATCGGAATGAAATAGAAAAGGCACAATGCCGACTTAAGTACAAGAAGATTGACTCTTCTTACTGACTATGTTTTGAACCATTCCTGTGACACTAGTTATAGATTCCGAATCTTCACTTCAGGTTTACTGTATCCCTTGGACCTTCTTATTGACGATGAAATACAGAAATTACATCGGAATTAAATACAAAAGGCAAAATGCCGCCTTAAGTACACGAAGACTGACAATTCTTACTGTCTATGATTTGAACCATTCCTGTGACACTAGTTATAGATTCCGATGCTTCGATCCAGGTTTCCTGTATCCCTTGGACCTCGTTATTGACGATGAAACACAGAAATTGCATCTGATTTAAATAGAAAAGGCGCAATGCCGACTTAAGTACAAGAAGACTGACTCTTCTTACTAACTATGTTTTGAACCATTCCTGTGACACTAGTTATAGATTCCGAATCTTCACTTAAGGTTTACTGTATCCCTTGGACCTTCTTATTGACGATGAAACACAGAAATTACATCGGATTTAAATACAAAAGGCAAAATGCCGACTTAAGTACACGAAGACTGACTCTTCTTACTGTCTATGTTTTGAACCTTTCCTGTGACACTCGTTATAGATTCCGACGCTACACTCCAGGTTTATTGTATCCCATGAACCTTCTTATTGACGATGAAACACAAAAATTGCATCGGAATTAAATACAAAAGGCACAATGCCGAATTAAGGACAAGAAGACTGACTCTTCTTACTGACTTTGTTTTGAACCATTCCTGTGACACTAATTATAGATTCCGATGCTTCACTTCAGGTTTACTGTATCCCTCTGACCTTCTTATTGGCGATGAAACACAGAAATTGCATCGGAATTAAATACAAAAGCCACAATGCCGACTTAAGTACAAGAAGACTGACACTTCCTACTGTCTGTGTATTGAACCATTACTGTTGCTCTAGTTATAGAATTCGGTGCTTCACTCCAGGTTTACTGTATCCCTTGGACCTTCTTATTGACGATGAAACACAGAAATTGCATCGGAATTAAATACAAGATGCACAATGCCGACTTAAGGACAAGAAAACTGACTCTTCTTACTGACTGTGTTTTGAACCATTCCTGTGACACTAGTTATAGACTCCGATGCTTCACTTCAGGTTTACTGTATCCCTCTGACCTTCTTATTGACGATGAAACACAGAAATTGCATCGGAATTAAATACAAAAGGCACAATGCCGACTTAAGTACTAGAAGACTGACTCTTCTTACTGTCTATCTTTGAACAATTCCTGTGACACTAGTTATAGATTCCGATGCTTCACTTCAGGTTTACTGTATCCCTCTGACATTCTTATTGACGGTGAAACACAGAAATTGCATCGGAATTAAATACGAAAGGCACAATGCCGACTTAAGTAGAAGTAGACTGACTGTTCTTACTGACTATGTTTTGAACCATTCCAGTGACACTAGTTATAGATTCCGATGCTTCACTTCAGGTTTCCTGTATCCCTCTGACCATCTTATTAACGATGAAACACAGAAATTGCATCGGAATTAAATAGAAAATGCACAATGCCGACTTAAGTAGAAGTAGACTGACTCTTCTTACTGACTATGTTTTGAACCATTCCAGTGACACTAGTTATAGATTCCGATGCTTCACTTCAGGTTTCCTGTATCCCTCTGACCATCTTATTGACGATGAAACACAGAAATTGCATCGGAATTAAATTGTAAAGGCACAATGCCGACATAAGTACAAGAAGACTGACTCTTCTTACTGTCTACATTTACATCTATACTCCGCGAGCCACCTTACGGTGTGTGGCGGAGGGTACTTATTGTACCACTATCTGATCCCCCCTTCCCTGTTCCATTCACGAATTGTGCGTGGGATGAACGACTGCTTGTAAGTCTCCGTATTTGCTCTAATTTCTGGGATCTTTTCGTTGTGATCGTTACGCGAGATTTATGTGGGCGGTAGTAATATGTTGCCTATGTCTTCCCGGAATGTGCTCTCTCGTAATTTCGATAATAAACCTCTCCGTATTGCGTAACGCCTTTCTTGAAGTGTCCGCCACTGGAGCTTGTTCAGCATCTCCGTAACGCTCTCACGCTGACTAAATATCCCCATGACGAATCGCGCTGCTTTTCGCTGGATCATGTCCATCTCTTCTATTAATCCAACCTGGTAAGGGTCCCATACTGATGAGCAATATTCAAGAATCGGACGAACAAGCGTTTTGTAAGCTACTTCTTTCGTCGATGAGTCACATTTTCTTAGAATTCCTCCTATGAATCTCAACCTGGCGCCTGCTTTTCCCACTATTTGTTTTATGTGATCATTCCACTTCAGATCGCTCCGGATAGTAACTCCTAAGTATTTTACGGTCGTTACCGCTTCCAATGATTTACCACCTATGGCTTAATCGTACTGGAATGGATTTCTGCCCCTATGTATGCGCATTATATTACATTTATCTACGTTTAGGGAAAGCTGCCAGCTGTCGCACCATGCATTAATCCTCTGCAGGTCCTCCTGGAGTACGTACGAGTCTTCTGATGTTGCTACTTTCTTGTAGACAACCGTGTCATCTGCAAATAGCCTCACGGAGCTACCAATGTTGTCAACTAAGTCATTTATGTATATTGTAAACAATAAAGGTCGTATCACGCTTCCCTGCGGTACTCCCGAAATTACCTCTACATCTGCAGATTTTGAACCGTTAAGAATGACACGTTGTGTTCTTTCTTCTAGGAAATCCTGAATCCAATCACAAACCTGGTCCGATATTCCGTAAGCTCGTATTTTTTTCACTAAACGTAAGTGCGGAACCGTATCAAATGCCTTCCTGAAGTCCAGGAATACGGCATCAATCTGCTCGCCAGTGTCAACGGGACTGTGAATTTCTTGGGCAAATAGGGCGAGCTGAGTTTCACATGATCTCTGTTTGCGGAATCCATGTTGGTTATGATGAAGGAGATTTGTATTATCTAAGAACGTCATAATACGAGAACACAAAACATGTTCCATTATTCTACAACAGATTGACGTAAGCGAAATAGGCCTATAATTATTCGCATCTGATTTATGACCCTTCTTGAAAATGGGAATGACCTGCGCTTTCTTCCAGTCGCTAGGTACTTTACGTTCTTCCAGCGATCTACGATAAATTGCTGATAGAAAGGGGGCAAGTTCTTTAGCATAATCACTGTAGAATCTTAAGGGTATCTCGTCTGGTCCGGATGCTTTTCCGCTACTAAGTGATAGCAGTTGTTTTTCACTTCCGATATCGTTTATTTCAATATTTTCCATTTTGGCGTCCGTGCGACGGCTGAAGTCAGGGACCGTGTTACGATTTTCCGCAGGGAAACATTTTCGGAACACTGAATTCAGTATTTCTGCCTTTCTTCGGTCGTCCTCTGTTTCGGGGCCATCGTGGCAACGAGTGACTGAATAGGGGATTTAGATCCGCTTACCGATTTTACATATGACCAAAACTTTTTAGGGTTCCTGTTTCGATTGTTTGCCAATGTTTTATGTTCGAATTCGTTGAATGCTTCTCTCATTGCTCTCTTTACGCTCTTTTTCGCTTCGTTCAGCTTTTCCTTATCAGCTATGATTCGACTACTCTTAAACCTATGATGAAGCTTTCTTTGTTTCCGTAGTACCTTTCGTACATGATTGTTATACCACGGTGGATCTTTCCCCTCGCTTTGGACGTTAGTCGGTACGAACTTACCTAAGGCGTACTATGTTGTGAACCATTCCCGTGACACTAGTTATAGATTCCGATGCCTCACTCCAGGTTTACTGTATACCTTGGACCTTCTTATTGACGATGAAACACAGAAATTGCATCGGAATAAAATTAAAAAGGCACAATGCCGACTTAAGTACAAGAAGACTGACTCTTCCTACTGTCTATGCTTTGAACCATTCTTGTGACACTAGTTGTGTATTCCGATGCTTCACTTCAGGTTTACTGTATCCCGCTGTCCTTCTTATTGACGATGTAACACAGAAATTGCATCGGAATTAAATACAAAAGGCACAATGCCGACTTAAGGACAAGAAGACTGACTCTTCTTACTGACTATGTTTTGAACCATTCCTGTGACACTAGTTATAGATTCCGCATCTTCACTTCAGGTTTAATGTATCCCTTGGACCTTCTTATTGACGATGAAATACAGAAATTACATCGGAATTAAATACAAAAGGCAAAATGCAAACTTAAGTACACGAAGACTGACTCTTCTTACTGTCTATGTCTTGAACCATTCCTGTGACACTAGTTATAGATTACGATGCTACACTCCAGGTTTATTGTATTCCTTGAACCTTCTTATTGACGATGAAACACAGAAATTGCATCGGAATCAAATACAAAAGGCACGATGCCGACTTGAGGACAAGAAGACTGACTCTTCTTACTGACTTTGTTTTGAACCATTCCTGTGACACTAATTATAGATTCCGATGCTTCACTTCAGGTTTACTGTATCCCTCTGACCTTCTTATTGACGATGAAACACAGAAATTGCATCGGAATTAAATACATAAGGCACAATGCCGACTTAAGTATAAGAAGACTGACTCTTCCTACTGTATATGTTTTGAACCATTTCTGTGACACTAGTTATAGAGTCCGATGCTTCACTTCAGGTTCACTGTATCCGTTGGACCTTCTTATTGACGATGAGTCACAGAAATTGCATCGGAATTAAATACAAAAGGCACAATGCCGACTTAAGTACAAGAAGACTGACTCTTCTTACAGTCTATGTTTTGAACCGTTACTGTGACTCTAGTTATAGATCTCGATGCTTCACTCCAGGTTTACTGCATCCCTTGGAACTTCTTATTGACGATGAAACACAGAAATTGCATCGGAATTAAATACAAGAGGCACAATGCCGACTTAAGGACAAGAAGACTGACTCTTCTTACTGACTATGTTTTGAACCATTCCTGTGAAACTAGTTATAAATTCCGATGCTTCACTTCAAGGTTTACTGTATCCCTCTGACCTTCTTATTGACGATGAAATACAGAAATTGTATCGGAATTAAATACAAAAGGCACAATGCCGACTTAAGTACAAGATGACTGACACTTCTTACTGACTATGTTTTGAACCATTCCTGTGACACTAGTTATAGATTCCGATGCTTCACTTCAGGTTTACGGTATCCCTCTGACCTTCTTATTGACGATGAAACACAGAAATTACATCGGAATTAAATAGAAAATGCACAATGCCGACTTAAGTACAAGAAAACTGACACATTTTACTGTCTATGTTTAGAACCAATCCTGTGACACTAGTTGTAGTTTCCGATGCTTCACTTAAGGTTTACGGTTTCCCTTTCACATTCTCATTGACGATGAAACACAGAAATAGCATCGGAATTAAATACAAAAGCCACAATGCCGACTTAAGTATAAGAACACTGACTCTTCCTACTGTCTATGATTTGAACCATTCCTGTGACACTAGTTACAAATTCCGACGCTTCACTTCAGGTTTACTGTACCCCTAGTACCTTCTTATTGACGATGAAACACAGAAATTGCATCGGAATTAGATACAAAAGGCACAATGCCGACTTAAGGACAAGAAGACTGACTCTTCTTACTGACTCTGTTTTGAACCATTCCAGTGACACTAGTTATAGATTTCGATGCTTCACTTCAGGTTTACTGTATCCCTTGGACATCCTTATTGACGATGAAACACAGAAATTGCATCGGAATTAAATACAAATGGCACAATGCCGACTTAAGTACAAGAAGACAGACTCTTCTTACTTTTTTTTCTTTTGAACCTTTCCTGTGACACTAGTTATAGATTCCGATGCTTCACTCAGGGTTTACTATATCCCTTGGACCTTCTTATTGTCGATGTAACACAGAAATTGCATCGGAATTAAATACAAAAAGCACAATGCCGACTTAAGGCCAAGAAGACTGACTATTCTTACTGACTGTGTTTTGAACCATTCCTGTTACACTAATTAAAGATTCCGATGCTTCACTACAGGTTCACTGTATCCCTCTGACCTTCGTATTGACGATGAAACTCAGAAATTGCATCGGAATTAAATACAAAATGCACAATGTCAACTTAAGTACAAGAAGACTGACGCTTCTTACTGCCTATGTTTTGAACCATTCCATTGACTCTAGTTATAGATTCCGATGCTTCACTCCAGGTTTACTGTATCCCTTGGACCTTTTTATTGGCGATGAAACACAGAAATTGCATCGGAATTAAATAGAAGAGGCACAATGCCGACTTAAGTACAAGAAGACTGACTCTTCTTACTGACTATGTTTTGAACCATTCCTGTGACACTAGTTATAGATTCCGATGCTTCACTTCATGTTTACTATATCCCTTGGACCTTCTAATTGACGATGAAACACAGAAATTGCATCGGAATTAAATAGAAAAAGCACAATGCCGACTTGAGTACAAGAAGACTGACTCTTCTTACTGACTATGTTTGAACCATTCCTGTGACACTAGTTATGGATTCCGATGCTTCACCTCAGGTTTACTGTATCCCTCTGACCTTCTTATTGACGATGAAACACAGAAATTGCATCGGAATTAAATACAAAAGGCGCAATGCCGACTTAAGTACAAGAACACTGACTCTTCTTACTGTTTATGTTTTGAACCATTCGTGTGACACTAGTTATGGATTCCGATGCTTCACTCCAGGTTTACCGTATCCCTTGGACCTTCTTATTGACGAAGAAACACAGAAATTGAATCGGAATGAAATAGAAAAGGCACAATGTCGACTTATGTACAGGAAGACTGACTCTTCTTACTGATTATAGTTTGAACCATTCCTGTGACACTAGTTATAGATTCCGATGCTTTACTTCAGGTTTACTGTATACCTTGGACCTTCTTATTGACGATGAAACACAGAAATTGCATCGGAATTAAATACAAAAGGCACAATGACGACTTAAGTACAAGAAGACTGACTCTTCCTACTGTCTATATTTTGAACCATTCCTGTGACACTAGTTCATGGTTCCGATGCTTCACTTCAGGTTTACTGTATCCCTCTGACCTTCTTATTGACGATGAAACTCAGAAATTGCATCGGAATTAAATACAAAAGGCACAATGCCAACTTAAGGACAAGATGACTGACCCTTCTTACTGACTATGTTTTGAACCATTCCTGTGACAGTAGTTATAGATTCCGATGCTTCACTCCAGGTTTACTGTATCCCTTAGAACCTGTTATTGACGATGAAACACAGAAATTGCATCGAAATTAAATAGAAAAGGCACAATGCCGACTTAAGTATAAGAAGACTGTCTGTTCTTACTGACTAAGTTTTGAACCATTCCTGTGACACTGGTTATAAATTCCGATGCTTCACTTCAGGTTTACTGTATCCCTTGGACCTTCTTATTGACGATGAAACACAGAAATTGCATCGGAATTAAATACAAAAGGCAAAATGCCGACTTAAGTACACGAAGAATGACTCTTCTTACTGTCTATGTTTTGAACCATTCCTGAGACACTAGTTATAGATTCCGATGCTACACTCCAGGTTTAATGTATCCTTTGGACCCTCGTATTGACGATGAAACACAGAAATTGTGTCGGAATTAAATGCTAAAAGCACAATGCCGACTTAAGGACAAGAAGACTGACTCTTCTTACTGACTTTGTTTTGAACCATTCCTGTGACACTAATTAGAGATTCCGATGCTTCACTTCAGGTTTATTGTATCCCTCTGACCATCTTATTGACGATGAAACACAGAAATTGCATCGGATTTAAAAAGAAAAGGCACAATGTCGACTTAAGTACAAGAAGACTGACTCTTCTTACTGTCTATGCTTTGAACCATTCTTGCGACACTAGTTATAGATTCCGATGCTTCACTCCAGGTTTACTGTATCCCTTGGAATTTCTTATTAACGATGAAACACAGAAATTGCATCGGAATTAAATAGAAAAGGCATAATGCCGACTTAAGTACAAGAAGACTGACTCTTCTTACTTACTATGTTTTGAGCCATTCCTGTGACACTAGTTATAGATTCCGATGCTTCACTTCAGGTTTACTGTTTACCTTGGACCCTCTTATTGACGATGAAACACAGAAATTGCAGCGGAATTAAATACAAATGGCACAATGCCGACTTAAGTACAAGAAGACTGACTCTTCTTACTGACTATGTTTTGAACCATTCCTGTGACACGAGTAATAGATTCCGATGCTTTACTTCAGGTTTACTGTATCCCTCTGACCTTCTTATTGACGATGAAACACAGATATTGCATCGGAATTAAATACAAAAGGCACAATGCCGACTTAAGTACAAGAAGACTGACTCTTCCTACTGTCTATGTTTTGAACCATTCCTGCGACACTAGTTATAGATTCCGATGCTTCACTTCAGGTTTAATGTATCCCTCTGACCTCATTGCCGATGAAACACAGAAATTGCATCGGAATTAAATACAAAATGCACAATGCCGACTTAAGGACAAGAAGACTGACTCTTCATACGGACTATGCTTTCAACCATTCCTATGACACTAGGTATGGATTCTGATGCTTCACTTCAGGTTAACTGTGTCCCTGTGACCTTCGTATTGACGATGAAACACAGTAAGTGCATCGGAATTAGATACAAAAGGCACAATGCCGACTTAAGTACAAGAAGACTGACTCTTCCTACTGTCTATGTATTGAACCATTCCTGTGACACTAGTAATAGATTCCGATGCTTCACTTCAGGTTTACTGTATACCTCTGACCTTCTCATTGACGATGAAACACAGAAATTGTATCGGCTTTAAATAGAAAAGGCACAATGCCGACTTAAGTACAAGAAGACTGACTCTTCTTACTGACTATGTTTGAACCATTCCTGTGACACTAGTTATAGATTCCAATGCTTCACTTCAGGTTTACTGTATCACTTGGACCCTCTCATTGACGATGAAACACAGAAATTGCATCGGAATTAAGTAGAAAAGGCACAATGCCTACTTAAGTACAAGAAGACTGACTTTTCTTACTGACTATGTTTGAACCATTCCTGTGACACTAGTTATAGATTCCGATGCTTCACTTCAGGTTTACTGTATCACTTGGACCTTCTCATTGACGATGAAACACAGAAATTGCATCGGAATTAAATACAAATGTCAAAATGCCGACTTAAGTACACGAAGAGTGAATCTTCTTACTGTCTATGTTTTGAACCATTCCTGTGACACTAGTTATAGATTCCGATGCTACACTCCAGGTTTAATGTATCCTTTGGACCGTCGTATTGACGATGAAACACAGAAATTGCGTCGGAATTAAATGCTAAAGGCACAATGCCGACTTAAGGACAAGAAGACTGACTCTTCTTACTGACTTTGTTTTGAACCATTCCTGTGACACTAATTAGAGATTCCGATGCTTCACTTCAGGTTTATTGTATCTCTCTGACCTTCTTATTGACGATGAAACACAGAAATCGCATCGGAATTTAATAGAAAAGGCACAATGTCGACTTAAGTACAAGAAGACTGACTCTTCTTACTGTCTATGCTTTGAACCATTTTTGCGACACTAGTCATAGATTCCGATGCTTGACTCCAGGTTTACTGTATCCCTTGGATTTTCTTATTAACGATGAAACACAGAAATTGCATCGGAATTAAATAGAAAAGCACAATGCCGACTTAAGTACAAGAAGACTGACTCTTCTTACTTACTATGTTTTGAACCATTCCTGTGACACTAGTTATAGATTCCGATGCTCCACTTCAGGTTTACTGTTTACCTTGGACCCTCTTATTGACGATGAAACACAGAAATTGCAGCGGAATTAAATACAAAAGGCACAATGCCGACTTAAGTACAAGAAGACTGACTCTACATACTGACTATGTTTGAACCATTCCTGTGACACTAGTTATAGATTCCGATGCTTCACTTCAGGTTTACTGTATCCCTTGGACCTTCTCATTGACGATGAAACACAGAAATTGCATCGGAATTAAATAGAAATGGCAAAATGCCGACTTAAGTACACGAAGAGTGAATCTTCTTACTGTCTATGTTTTGAACCATTCCTGTGACACTACTTATAGATTCCGATGCGACACTCCGGGCTTACTGTATCCCTTGGACCTTCTCATTGACGATGAAACACAGAAATTGCATCGGAAGTTAATACAAAAGGCACAATGCCGACTTAAGTACAAGAAGACTGACTCTTCTTACTGTCTATGTTTTGAACCATTCCTGTGACACTAGTATTAGATTCCGATGCTTCACTTCAGGTTTACTGTATCCCTCTGACCTTATTGCCGATGAAACACAGAAATTGCATCGGAATTAAATACAAAATGCACAATGTCGACTTAAGGACCAGAAGACTGACTCTTCATACTGACTATGCTTTGAACCATTCCTATGACACTAGTTATAGATTCCGATGCTTCACTTCAGGTTAACGGTATTCCTGTGACCTTCTTATTGACGATGAAACACAGAAATTGCATCGGAATTAAATACAAAAGTCACAATGCCGACTTAAGCACAAGAAGACGGACACTTTGTACTGTCTAAAATTTGAAACATTCCAGCGACAATAGTTACAGATTCCGATGCTTCACTTCAGGTTTACTGTGTCCCTGTGACCTTCGTATTGACGATGAAAGACAGAAAGTGCATCGGAATTAAATACAAAAGGCACAATGCCGACTTAAGTACAAGAAGACTGACTCTTCTTACAGTCAATGTTTCTAACCATTACAGTGACACTAGTTATTGAATCCGATGCTTGACTCCAGGTTTACTGTATCCCTTGGACCTTCTTATTGACGATGAAACACAGAAATTGCTTCGGAATTAAATACAAAAGACACAATGCCGACTCAAGGACAAGAAGACTGACTCTTCTTACTGATTATGTTTTGAACCACTCCTGTGACACTAGTTATAGATTCCGATGCTTCACTTCAGGTTTACTGTATCCCCCTGACCTTCTTATTGACGATGAAACACAGAAATGGCATCGGAATTAAATACAAAAGGCACAATGCCGACTTATGTACAAGAAGACTGACTCTTCTTACTGACTATGTATTGAACCATTCCTGTGACACTAGTTATAGATTCCGATGCTTCACTTCAGGTTTACTGTATCCCTCTGACCTTCTCATTGACGATGAAACACAGAAATTGTATCGGCTTTAAATAGAAAAGGCACAATGCCGACTTAAGTACAAGAAGACTGACTCTTCTAACTGCCTATGTTTTGAACCATTTCTGTGACACTAGTTATAGATTCCGATGCTACACTCCAGGTTTAATGTATCCTTTGGACCTTCGTATTGACGATGAAACACAGAAATTGCGTCAGAATTAAATGCTGAAGGCACAATGCCGACTTAAGGACAAGAAGACTGACTCTTCTTACTGACTTTCTTTTGAACCATTCCTGTGACACTAATAAGAGATTCCGATGCTTCACTTCAGGTTTATTGTATCCCTCTGACCTTCTTATTGACGATGAAACACAGAAATTGCATCGGAATTAAATAGAAAAGGCACAATGTCGACTTAAGTACAAGAAGACTGACTCTTCTTACTTACTATGATTTGAACCATTCCTGTGACACTAGTTATAGATTCCGATGCTTCACTTCAGGTTTACTGTTTACCTTGGACCGTCTTATTGACGATGAAACACAGAATTTGCATCGGAATTAAGTAGAAAAGGCACAATGCCGACTTAAGTACAAGAAGACTGACTCTTCTTACTGACTATGTTTGAACCATTCCTGTGACACTAGTTATAGATTCCGATGCTTCACTTCAGGTTTACTGTATCCCTTGGACCTTCTCATTGACGATGAAACACAGATATTGCATCGGAATTAAATACAAATGGCAAAATGCCGACTTAAGTACACGAAGAGTGAATCTTCTTTCTGTCTATGACTTGAACCATTCCTGTGACACTAGTTATAGATTCCGATGCGACACTCCAGGTTTACTGTATCCCTTGGACCTTCTCATTGACGATGAAACACAGAAATTGCGTCGGAAGTTAATACAAAAGGCACAATGCCGACTTAAGTACAAGAAGACTGACTCTTCTTACTGACTATGTTTTGAACCAATTCTGTGACACTAGTTATAGATTCCGATGCTTCACTTCGGGTTTACTGTATCCCTCTGACCTTCTTATTGACGATGAAACACAGAAATTGCATCGGAATGAAATACAAAAGGCACAATGCCGACTTAAGTACAAGAAGACTGACTCTTCTTACTGTCTATGCTTTGAACCATTCCTGCGACACTAGTTATAGATTCCGATGCTTCACTCCATTTTTACTATATCCCTTGGCCCTTCTTATTGACGATGAAACACAGAAATTGCATCGGAATTAAATACAAAAGGCACAATGCCGACTTAAGTACAAGAAGACTGACTCTTCCTACTCTCTATGTTTTGAACCATTCCTGTGACACTAGTTATAGATTCCGACGCTTCACTTCAGGTTTACTGTATCCCTCTGACCTTATTGCCGATGAAACACAGAAATTGCATCGGAATTAAATAGAAAAGGCACAATGCCGGCTTAAGGACAAGAAGACTGACTCTTCTTACTGACTTTGCTCTGAACCATTCCTGAGACACTAATTATAGATTCCGATGCTTCACTTCAGGTTTATTGTATCCCTCTGACCTTCTTATTGACGATGAAACACAGAAATTGCATCGGAATTAAATAGAAAATGCGCAATGCCGACTTAAGTACAAGAAGACTGACTCTTCTTACTGTCTATGTTTTGAACCATTCTTGTGACACTAGTTATAGATTCCGATGCTTCACTCCGGGTGTACTGTATCCCCTGGACCTTCTTATTGACGATGAAATACAGAAATTGCATTGGAATTAATTACAAAAGGCACAATGC
This sequence comes from Schistocerca piceifrons, assembly GCF_021461385.2. Taxonomy (NCBI): domain Eukaryota; kingdom Metazoa; phylum Arthropoda; class Insecta; order Orthoptera; family Acrididae; genus Schistocerca; species Schistocerca piceifrons. The sequence goes on from NW_025728043.1 coordinate 249,144, forward strand.
CGACTTAAGAACAAGAAGACTGACTCTTCTTACTGACTATGTTTTGAACCATTCCTGTGACTCTAGTTATAGATTCCGATGCTTCACTTCAGGTTGACTGTATACCTTGGACCTTCTTATTGACGATGAAACACAGAAATTGCATCGGAATTAAATACAAAAGGCACAATGCCGACTTAAGTACAAGAAGACTAACTCTTCCTACTGTCTATGCTTTGAACCATTCCTGTGACACTAGTTTTGGATTCCGATGCTTCACTTCAGGTTTACTGTATCCCTTGGACCTTCTTATTGACGATGAAACACTGAAATAGCATCGGAATTAAATACAATAGGCAAAATGCCGACTTAAGTACACGAAGACTGACTCTTCTTACTGTCTGTGTTTTGAACCATTCCTGTGACACTAGTTATACATTCCGATGCTACACTCCAGGTTTACTGTTTCCCTTGGACCTTCTTATTGACGATGAAACACAGAAATTGCATCGGAATTAAATACAAAAGGCACAATGCCGACTTAAGTACAAGAAGACTGACTCTTACTATTGTCTATATTTTGAACCATTCCTGTGACACTAGTTGTGGATTCCGATGCTTCACTTCAGGTTTACTGTATCCCTCTGATCTTCTTATTGACGATGAAACACAGAAATTGCATCGGAATTAAATACAAAAGGCACAATGCCAACTTAAGGACAAGAAGACTGACTCTTCTTACTGACTATGCTTTGAACCATTCCTGAGACACTAGTTATAGATTCCGATGCTTCACTCCAGGTTTACTATATCCGTTGGACCTTGTTATTGACGATGAAACACAGAATTTGCATCGGAATTAAATACAAAAGGCACAATGCCGACTTAAGTACAAGAAGAGTGACTCTTCCTACTGTCTATGCTTTGAACCATTCCTGTGTCACTAGTTTTGGATTCCGATGCTTCACGTCAGGTTTACTGTATCCCTCTGACCTTCTCATTGACGATGAAACACAGAAATTGCATCGGAATTAAATACAAAAGGCACAATGCCGAATTAAGGACAAGAAGACTGACACTTCTTACTGACTTTGTTTTGAACCATTCCTGTGACACTAATTATAGATTCCGATGCTTCACTTCAGGTTTAATGTATCCCTCTGACCTTCTTATTGACGATGAAACACAGAAATTGAATCGGAATTAAATTGAAAACGCACAATGTCGACTTAAGTACAAGACGTCTGACTCTTCTTACTGACTATGATTTGAACCATTCCTGTGACACTAGTTATAGATTCCGATGCTTCACTTCAGGTTTACTGTGTCCCTTGGTCCTTCTTATTGACGATGTAGCACAGGAAATGCTTCGGAATTTAATACAATAGGCACAATGCCGACTTAAGTACAAGAAGACTGACTCTTCGTACTGTCTATGTTTAGACCATTCCTGTGACACTAGTTATAGTTTCCGATGCTTCACTTCAGGTTTACTGTATCCCTCTGACCTTTTTGCCGATGAAACACAGAACTTGCATCGGAATTAAATACAAAAGGCACAATGCCGACTTAAGGACAAGTAGACTGACTCTTCTTACTGACTATGTTTTGAATCATTCCAGTGACACTAGTTATAGATTCCGATGCTTCACTTCAGGTTTACTGTTTCCCTTGGACCTCCTTATTGACGATGAAACACAGAAATTGCATCGGAATTAAATACAGAAGGCACAATGATGACTTAAGTACAAGAAGACTGACTCTTCCTACTGTCTATGTTTTCAACCATTTCTGTGACACTAGTTATAGAGTGCGATGCTTCACTTCAGGTTTACTGTATCCCTCTGACCTTCTTATTGACGATGAAACACAGAAATTGCATCGGAATTAAATACAATAGCCACAATGCCGACTTCAGTACAATAAGACTGACTCTTCCTACAGTCTATGATTTGAACCATTTCTGTGACACTACTTGAAGAGTCCCATGCTTCACCTCAGGTTTTCTGTATCCCCTGGACCTTCTTATTGACGATGAATCACAGAAATTACATCGGAATTAAATACAAAAATCGCAATGCCGGCTTAAGTTCAAGAAGACTGACTCTTCTTACTGTCTATATTTTGAACCTTTCCAGTGACACTAGTTATAGATTCCGATGCTTCACTTCAGGTTTACTGTATCCCTTGGCCTCCTTATTGACGATGAAACACAGAATATGCATCGGAATTAAATACAAATGGCACAATGCCGACTTAAGTACAAGAAGACTGACTCTTCTTACTGTCTATGTTTGAATCATTAGTGTGGCACTAGTTATAGATTCCGATGCTTGACTCCAGGTTTACTGTACCCCTCTGACCTTCTTATTGACGATGAAACACAGAAATTGCATCGGAATTAAATACAAAAGGCACAATGCCGACATAAGTACAAGGACACTGTCTCTTCCTACTTTCTATGATTTGAACCTTTCCTTTGACACTAGTTATAGATTCCGATGCTTCACTTCAGGTTTACTGTATCCCTTGTACCTTCTTATTGACGATGAAACACAGAAATTGCATCGGAAATTAATACAAAAGGCACAATGCCGACTTAAGTACATGAAGACCGACTCTTCTGATTGACAATGATTTGAACCATTCATGTGACACTAGTTATAGATTCCAATGCTTCACTTCTGGTTTACTGTATCCCTTGGACATTATTATTGACGATGAAACACAGAAATTGCATCGGAATTAAATACAAAATGCACAATGTCGACTTGAGAACAAGAAGACTGACTCTTGTTACTTTTATATGTTTTGAACCATTCCTGTGACACTAGTTATAGGTTCCGGTGCTTCACTCCAGGTTTACTGTATCCCTTGGACGTTCTTATAGACGATGAAACACAGAAATTGCATCGAAATTAAATAGAAAAGGCACAATGCCGATTTAAGTACAAGAAGGCTGACTGTTCCTACTGTATATGTTTTGAACCATTCGTGTGACACTAGTTATAGATTCCGATGCTTCACTCCAAGTTTACTGTGTCCCTTGGACCATCTTATTGACGATGAAACACAGTAATTGCATCGGAATTAAATAGAAAAGGCACAATGCCGACTTAAGTACAAGAAGACTGACTCTTCTTACTGTCTATATTTTGAAACATTCCAGTGACACTAGTTATATATTCCGATGCTTCACTTCAGGTTTACTGTATCCCTCTGACCTTATTGCCGATGAAACACAGAAATTGCATCGGAATTAAATACAAAAGGCACAATGCCGACTTAAGTACTAGAAGACTGACTCTTCTTACTCTCTATATTTTGAACCATTCCTGTGACACTAGTTATAGATTCCGATGCTTGACTTCAGGTTTACTGTTTCCCTTGGACCTTCTAATTAGCGATTAAACACAGAAATGGCATCGGAATTAAATAGAAAAGGCACAATGCCGACTTAAGTATAAGAAGACTGACTCTTCCTACAGTCTATGATTTGAACCATTCATGTGACACTAGTTGAAGTGTCCGATGCTTCACCTCAGGTTTTCTGTATCCCTTGGACCTTCTTATTGACGATGAATCACAGAAATTACATCGGAATTAAATACAAAAGGCACAATGCCGGCTTAAGTTCAAGAAGACTGACTCTTCTTACTGTCTATATTTTGAACCATTCGAGTGACACTAGTTATAGATTCCGATGCTTCACTTCAGGTTTACTGTATCCCTTGGACCTCCTTATTGACAATGAAACACAGAAATTGCATCGGAATTAAATACAAAAGGCACAATGCCGACTTAAGTACAAAAAGACTGACTCTTCTTACTCTCTATATTTTGAACCATTCCTGTGACACTAGTTATAGATTCCGATGCTTCACATCAGGTTTACTGTATCCCTCTGACCTTATTGCCGATGAAACACAGAAATTGCATCGGAATTAGATACAAAATGCACAATGCCGACTTAAGGACATGAAGACTGGCTCTTCATACGGACTATGCTTTGAACCATTCCTATGACACTAGTTATGGATTCCGATGCTTCACTTCAGGTTAACTGTGTCCCTGTGACCTTCGTATTGACGATGAAACACAGAAAGTGCATCGGAATTAAATACAAAAGGCACAATGCCGACTTAAGTACGAGAAGACTGGCTCTTCTTACGGTCAATGTTTCTAACCATTACAGTGACACAAGTTATTGAATCCGATGCTGACTCCAGGTTTACTGTATCCCTTGGACCTTCTTATTGACGATGAAACACAAAATTGCTTCGGAATTAAATACAAAAGACACAATACTGACTCAAGGACAAGAAGCCTGACTCTTCTTACTGACTATGTTTTGAACCACTCCTGTGACACTAGTTATAGATTCCGATGCTTCACTTCAGGTTTACTGTATACCTCTGACCTTCTTATTGACGATGAAACATAGAAATGGCATCGGAATTAAATACAAAAGCCACAATGCCGACTTATGTACAAGAAGACTGACTCTTCTTACTGACTATGTATTGAACCATTCCTGTGACACTAGTCATAGATTCCGATGCTTCACTTCAGGTTTACTGTATCCCTCTGACCTTCTCATTGACGATGAAACACAGAAATTGAATCGGCTTTAAATAGAAAAGGCACAATGCCGACTTAAGTACAAGAAGACTGACTCTTCTTACTGACTATGTTTGAACCATTCCTGTGACACTAGTTATAGATTCCGAAGCTTCACTTCAGGTTTAGTGTAACACTTGGACCTTCTCATTGAAGATGAAACACAGAAATAGCATCGGAATTAAGTAGAAAAGGCACAATGCCGACTTAAGTACAAGAAGATTGACTCTTCTTACTGACTATGTTTGAACCATTCCTGTGACACTAGTTATAGATTCCGATGCTTCACTTCAGGTATACTGTATCACTTGGACCTTCTCATTGACGATGACACACAGAAATTGCATCGGAATTAAATACAAATGTCAAAATGCCGACTTAAGTACACGAAGAGTGAATCTTCTTACTGTCTATGTTTTGAACCATTCCTGTGACACTAGTTATAGATTCCGATGCGACACTCCAGGTTTACTGTATCCCTTGGACCTTCTCATTGACGATGAAACACAGAAATTGCATCGGAAGTTAATACAAAAGGCACAATTCCGACTTAAGTAAAAGAAGACTGACTCTTCTTACTGTCTATGTTTTGAACCATTCCTGTGACACTAGTTATAGATTCCGATGCTACACTCCAGGTTTAATGTATCCTTTGCACCTTCGTATTGACGATGAAACACAGAAATTGCGTCGGAATTAAATGCTAAAGGCACAATGCCGACTTAAGGACAAGAAGACTGACTCTTCTTACTGACTTTGTTTTGAACCATTCCTGTGACACTAATTACAGATTCCGATGCTTCACTTCAAGTTTATTGTATCCCTCTGACCTTCTTATTGACGATGAAACACAGAAATTGCATCGGAATTAAATAGAAAAGGCACAATGTCGACTTAAGTACAAGAAGACTGACTCTCCTTACTGTCTATGCTTTGAACCATTTTTGCGACACTAGGCATAGATTCCGATGCTTCACTCCAGGTTTACTGTATCCCTTGGATTTTCTTATTAACGATGAAACACAGAAATTGCATCGGAATTAAATAGAAAAGGTACAATGCCGACTTAAGTACAAGCAGACTGACTCTTCTTACTTACTATGTTTTGAACCATTCCTGTGACACTAGTCATAGATTCCGATGCTTCACTTCAGGTTTACTGTTTACCTTGGACCCTCTTATTGACGATGAAACACAGAAATTGCAGCGGAATTAAATACAAAAGGCACAATGCCGACATAAGTACAAGAAGACTGACTCTTCATACTGACTATGTTTGAACCATTCCTGTGACACTAGTTATAGATTCCGATGCCTCACTTCAGGTTTACTGTATCCCTTGGACCTTCTCATTGACGATGAAACACAGAAATTGCATCGGAATTAAATACAAATGGCAAAATGCCGACTTAAGTACACGAAGAGTGAATCTTCTTACTGTCTATGTTTTGAACCATTCCTGTGACACTAGTTATAGATTCCGATGCGACACTCCAGGTTTACTGTATCCCTTGGACCTTCTCATTGACGATGAAACACAGAAATTGCATCGGAAGTTAATACAAAAGGCACAATGCCGACTTAAGTACAAGAAGACTGACTCTTCTTACTGTCTATGTTTTGAACCATTCCTGTGACACTAGTATTATATTCCGATGCTTCACTTCAGGTTTACTGTATCCCTCTGACCTTATTGCCGACGAAACACAGAAATTGCATCGGAATTAAATACAAAATGCACAATGCCGACTTAAGGACAAGAAGACTGACTCTTCATACTGACTATGCTTTGACCATTCCTATGACACTAGTTATAGATTCCGACGCTTTACTTCAGGTTAACTGTATCCCTGTGACCTTCTTATTCACGATGAAACACAGAAATTGCATCGGAATTAAATACAAAAGGCACAATGCCGACTTAAGTACAAGAAGACGGACTCTTTTTACTGTCTAAAAACTGAAACATTCCAGTGACACTAGTTATAGATTCCGATGCTTCACTTCAGGTTTACTGTGTCCCTGTGACCTTCGTATTGACGATGAAACACAGAAAGTGCATCGGAATTAAATACAAAAGGCACAATGCCGACTTAAGTACAAGAAGACTGACTCTTCTTACAGTTAATGCTTCTAACCATTACAGGGACACTAGTTATTGAATCCGATGCTTGACTCCAGGTTTACTGTATCCCTTGGACCTTCTTATTGACGATGAAACACAGAAAATGCTTCGGAATTAAATACAAAAGACACAATGCCGACTCATGGACAAGAAGACTGACTCTTCTTACTGACTGTGTTTTGAACCACTCCTGTGACACTAGTTATAGATTCCGATGCTTCACTTCGGGTTTACTCTATCCCCCTGACCTTGTTATTGACGATGAAACACAGAAATGGCATCGGAATTAAATACAAAAGGCACAATGCCGACTTATGTACAAGAAGACTGACTCTTCTTACTGACTATGTATTGAACCATTCCTGTGACACTAGTTATAGATTCCGATGCTTCACTTCAGGTTTACTCTATCCCGCAGACCTTCTCATTGACGATGAAACACAGAAATTGTATCGGCTTTAAATAGAAAAGGCACAATGCCGACTTAAGTACAAGAAGACTGACTCTTCATACTGCCTATGATTAGAACCATACCATTGACACTAGTTAAAGATTCCGATGCTTCACTCCAGGTTTACTGTATCCCTTGGACCTTCTTATTGACGATGAAACACAGACTTTGCATCGGAATTAAGTAGAAAAGTCACAATGCCGACTTATTTACAAGAGAACTGACTCTTCTTACTGACTATGTTTGAACCATTCCTGTGACACTAGTTATAGATTCCGATGCTTCACTTCAGGTTTACTGTATCCCTTGGACCTTCTCATTGGCGATGAAACACAGAAATTACATAGGAATTAAATACAAATGGCAAAATGCCGACTTAAGTACACGAAGAGTGAATCTTCTTACTGTCTATGTTTTGAACCATTCCTGTGACACTAGTTATAGATTCCGATGCGACACTCCAGGTTTACTGTATCCCTTGGACCTTCTCATTGACGATGTAACACAGAAATTGCATCGGAAGTTAATACAAAAGGCACAATGCCGACTTAAGTACAAGAAGACTGACTCTTCTTACTGTCTACGTTTTGAACCATTTCTGTGACACTAGTTATAGATTCCGATGCTACACTCCAGGTTTAATGTATCCTTTGGACCTTCGTATTGACGATGAAACACGGAAATTGCGTCGGAATTAAATGCTAAAAGCACAATGCAGACTTAAGGACAAGACGACTGACTCTTCTTACTGACTTTGTTTTGAATCATTCCTGTGACGCTAATAAGAGATTCCGATGCTTCACTTCAGGTTTATTGTATCCCTCTGACCTTCTTATTGACGATGAAACACAGAAATTGCATCGGAATTAAATAGAAAAGGCACAATGCCGACTTAAGTACAAGAAGACTGACTCTTCTTACTTACTATGTTTTGAACCATTCCTGTGACACTAGTTATAGATTCCGATGCTTCACTTCAGGTTTACTGTTTACCTTGGACCGTCTAATTGACGATGAAACACAGAAATTGCAGCGGAATTTAATACAAAAGGCACAATGCCGACTTAAGTACAAGAAGACTGACTCTTCTTACTGACTATGTTTTGAACCATTCCTGTGACACTAGTAATAGATTCCGATGCTTTACTTCAGGTTTACTGTATCCCTCTGACCTTCTTATTGACGATGAAACACAGATATTGCATCGGAATTAAATACAAAAGGCACAATGCCAACTTAAGTACAAGAAGACTGACTCTTCCTACTGTCTATGTTTGGAACCATACCTGTGACACCAGTATTAGATTCCGTTGCTTCACTTCAGGTTTACTGTATCCCTCTGACCTTATTGCCGGTGAAACACAGAAATTGCATCGGAATTAAATACAAAATGCACAATGCCGACTTAAAGACAAGAAGACTGACTCTTCATACTGACTATGCTTTGAACCATTCCTATGACACTAGTTATAGATTCCGACGCTTTACTTCAGGTTAACTGTATCCCTGTGACCTTCTTATTGACGATGAAACACAGAAATTGCATCGGAATTAAATACAAAAGGCACAATGCCGACTTAAGTACAAGAAGACGGACTCTTTTTACTGTCTAAAATTTGAAACATTCCAGTGACACTAGTTATAGATTCCGATGCTTCACTTCAGGTTTACTGTGTCCCTGTGACCTTCGTATTGACGATGAAACACAGAAAGTGCATCGGAATTAAATACAAAAGGCACAATGCCGACTTAAGTACAAGAAGACTGACTCTTCTTACAGTCAATGTTTCTAACCATTACAGGGACACTAGTTATTGAATCCGATGCTTGACTCCAGGTTTACTGTATCCCTTGGACCTTCTTATTGACGATGAAACACAGAAAATGCTTCGGAATTAAATACAAAAGACACAATGCCGACTCAAGGACAAGAAGACTGACTCTTCTTACTGACTGTGTTTTGAACCACTCCTGTGACACTAGTTATAGATTCCGATGCTTCACTTCAGGTTTACTCTATCCCCCTGACCTTCTTATTGACGATGAAACTCAGAAATGGCATCGGAATTAAATACAAAAGGCACAATGCCGACTTATGTACAAGAAGACTGACTCTTCTTACTGACTATGTATTGAACCATTCCTGTGACACTAGTTATAGATTCCGATGCTTCACTTCAGGTTTACTGTATCCCTCTGACCTTCTCATTGACGATGAAACACAGAAATTGTATCGGCTTTAAATAGAAAAGGCACAATGCCGACTTAAGTACAAGAAGACTGACTCTTCATACTGCCTATGATTAGAACCATTCCATTGACACTAGTTAAAGATTCCGATGCTTCACTCCAGGTTTACTGTATCCCTTGGACCTTCTTATTGACGATGAAACACAGACTTTGCATCGGAATTAAGTAGGAAAGTCACAATGCCGACTTATTTACAAGTGAACTGACTCTTCTTACTGACTATGTTTGAACCATTCCTGTGACACTAGTTATAGATTCCGATGCTTCACTTCAGGTTTACTGTATCCCTTGGACCTTCTCATTGGCGATGAAACACAGAAATTACATAGGAATTAAATACTAATGGCAAAATGCCGACTTAAGTACACGAAGAGTGAATCTTCTTACTGTCTATGTTTTGAACCATTCCTGTGACACTAGTTATAGATTCCGATGCGACACTCCAGGTTTACTGTATCCCTTGGACCTTCTCATTGACGATGAAACACAGAAATTGCATCGGAAGTTAATACAAAAGGCACAATTCCGACTTAAGTAAAAGAAGACTGTCTCTTCTTACTGTCTATGTTTTGAACCATTCCTGTGACACTAGTTATAGATTCCGATGCTACACTCCAGGTTTAATGTATCCTTTGGACCTTCGTATTGACGATGAAACACAGAAATTGGGTCGGAATTAAATGCTAAAGGCACAATGCCGACTTAAGGACAAGAAGACTGACTCTTCTTACTGGTTTTGTTTTGAACCATTCCTGTGACACTAATTAGAGATTCCGATGCTTCACTTCAAGTTTATTGTATCCCTCTGACCTTCTTATTGACGATGAAACACAGAAATTGCATCGGAATTAAATAGAAAAGGCACAATGTCGACTTAAGTACAAGAAGACTGACTCTCCTTACTGTCTATGCTTTGAACCATTTTTGCGACACTAGTCATAGATTCCGATGCTTCACTCCAGGTTTACTGTATCCCTTGGATTTTCTTATTAACGATGAAACACAGAAATTGCATCGGAATTAAATAGAAAAGGTACAATGCCGACTTAAGTACAAGCAGACTGACTCTTCTTACTTACTATGTTTTGAACCATTCCTGTGACACTAGTTATAGATTCCGATGCTTCACTTCAGGTTTACTGTTTACCTTGGACCCTCTTATTGACGATGAAACACAGAAATTGCAGCGGAATTAAATACAAAAGGCACAATGCCGACTTAAGTACAAGAAGACTGACTCTTTATACTGACTATGTTTGAACCATTCCTGTGACACTAGTTATAGATTCCGATGCTTCACTTCAGGTTTACTGTATCCCTTGGACCTTCTCATTGACGATGAAACACAGAAATTGCATCGGAATTAAATACAAATGGCAAAATGCCGACTTAAGTACACGAAGAGTGAATCTTCTTACTGTCTATGTTTTGAACCATTCCTGTGACACTAGTTATAGATTCCGATGCGACACTCCAGGTTTACTGTATCCCTTGGACCTTCTCATTGACGATGAAACACAGAAATTGCATCGGAAGTTAATACAAAAGGCACAATGCCGACTTAAGTACAAGAAGACTGACTCTTCTTACTGTCTATGTTTTGAACCATTCCTGTGACACTAGTATTATATTCCGATGCTTCACTTCAGGTTTACTGTATCCCTCTGACCTTATTGCCGATGAAACACAGAAATTGCATCGGAATTAAATACAAAATGCACAATGCCGACTTAAGGACAAGAAGACTGACTCTTCATACTGACTATGCTTTGAACCATTCCTATGACACTAGTTATAGATTCCGACGCTTTACTTCAGGTTAACTGTATCCCTGTGACCTTCTTATTGACGATGAAACACAGAAATTGCATCGGAATTAAATACAAAAGGCACAATGCCGACTTAAGTACAAGAAGACGGACTCTTTTTACTGTCTAAAATTTGAAACTTTCCAGTGACACTAGTTATAGATTCCGATGCTTCACTTCAGGTTTACTGTGTCCCTGTGACCTTCGTATTGACGATGAAACACAGAAAGTGCATCGGAATTAAATACAAAAGGCACAATGCCGACTTAAGTACAAGAAGACTGACTCTTCTTACAGTCAATGTTTCTAACCATTACAGGGAAACTAGTTATTGAATCCGATGCTTGACTCCAGGTTTACTGTATCCCTTGGACCTTCTTATTGATGATGAAACACAGAAAATGCTTCGGAATTAAATACAAAAGACACAATGCCGACTCAAGGACAAGAAGACTGACTCTTCTTACTGACTGTGTTTTGAACCACTCCTGTGACACTAGTTATAGATTCCGATGCTTCACTTCAGGTTTACTCTATCCCCCTGACCTTCTTATTGACGATGAAACACAGAAATGGCATCGGAATTAAATACAAAAGGCACAATGCCGACTTATGTACAAGAAGACTGACTCTTCTTACTGACTATGTATTGAACCATTCCTGTGACACTAGTTATAGATTCCGATGCTTCACTTCAGGTTTACTGTATCCCTCTGACCTTCTCATTGACGATGAAACACAGAAATTGTATCGGCTTTAAATAGAAAAGGCACAATGCCGACTTAAGTACAAGAAGACTGACTCTTCATACTGCCTATGATTAGAACCATTCCATTGACACTAGTTAAAGATTCCGATGCTTCACTCCAGGTTTACTGTATCCCTTGGACCTTCTTATTGACGATGAAACACAGACTTTGCATCGGAATTAAGTAGAAAAGTCACAATGCCGACTTATTTACAAGTGAACTGACTCTTCTTACTGACTATGTTTGAACCATTCCTGTGTCACTAGTTATAGATTCCGATGCTTCACTTCAGGTTTACTGTATCCCTTGGACCTTCTCATTGGCGATGAAACACAGAAATTACATAGGAATTAAATACAAATGGCAAAATGCCGACTTAAGTACACGAAGAGTGAATCTTCTTACTGTCTATGTTTTGAACCATTCCTGTGACACTAGTTATAGATTCCGATGCGACACTCCAGGTTTACTGTATACCTTGGACCTTCTCATTGACGATGAAACACAGAAATTGCATCGGAAGTTAATACAAAAGGCACAATTCCGACTTAAGTAAAAGAAGACTGACTCTTCTTACTGTCTATGTTTTGAACCATTCCTGTGACACTAGTTATAGATTCCGATGCTACACTCCAGGTTTAATGTATCCTTTGGACCTTCGTATTGACGATGAAACACAGAAATTGCGTCGGAATTAAATGCTAAAGGCACAATGCCGACTTAAGGACAAGAAGACTGACTCTTCTTACTGGTTTTGTTTTGAACCATTCCTGTGACACTAATTAGAGATTCCGATGCTTCACTTCAAGTTTATTGTATCCCTCTGACCTTCTTATTGACGATGAAACACAGAAATTGCATCGGAATTAAATAGAAAAGGCACAATGTCGACTTAAGTACAAGAAGACTGACTCTCCTTACTGTCTATGCTTTGAACCATTTTTGCGACACTAGTCATAGATTCCAATGCTTCACTCCAGGTTTACTGTATCCCTTGGATTTTCTTATTAACGATGAAACACAGAAATTGCATCGGAATTAAATAGAAAAGGTACAATGCCGACTTAAGTACAAGCAGACTGACTCTTCTTACTTACTATGTTTTGAACCATTCCTGTGACACTAGTTATAGATTCCGATGCTTCACTTCAGGTTTACTGTTTACCTTGGACCCTCTTATTGACGATGAAACACAGAAATTGCAGCGGAATTAAATACAAAAGGCACAATGCCGACTTAAGTACAAGAAGACTGACTCTTCATACTGACTATGTTTGAACCATTCCTGTGACACTAGTTATAGATTCCGATGCTTCACTTCAGGTTTACTGTATCCCTTGGACCTTCTCATTGACGATGAAACACAGAAATTGCATCGGAATTAAATACAAATGGCAAAATGCCGACTTAAGTACACGAAGAGTGAATCTTCTTACTGTCTATGTTTTGAACCATTCCTGTGACACTAGTTATAGATTCCGATGCGACACTCCAGGTTTACTGTATCCCTTGGACCTTCTCATTGACGATGAAACACAGAAATTGCATCGGAAGTTAATACAAAAGGCACAATGCCGACTTAAGTACAAGAAGACTGACTCTTCTTACTGTCTATGTTTTGAACCATTCCTGTGACACTAGTATTATATTCCGATGCTTCACTTCAGGTTTACTGTATCCCTCTGACCTTATTGCCGATGAAACACAGAAATTGCATCGGAATTAAATACAAAATGCACAATGCCGACTTAAGGACAAGAAGACTGACTCTTCATACTGACTATGCTTTGAACCATTCCTATGACACTAGTTATAGATTCCGACGCTTTACTTCAGGTTAACTGTATCCCTGTGACCTTCTTATTGACGATGAAACACAGAAATTGCATCGGAATTAAATACAAAAGGCACAATGCCGACTTAAGTACAAGAAGACGGACTCTTTTTACTGTCTAAAATTTGAAACTTTCCAGTGACACTAGTTATAGATTCCGATGCTTCACTTCAGGTTTACTGTGTCCCTGTGACCTTCGTATTGACGATGAAACACAGAAAGTGCATCGGAATTAAATACAAAAGGCACAATGCCGACTTAAGTACAAGAAGACTGACTCTTCTTACAGTCAATGTTTCTAACCATTACAGGGAAACTAGTTATTGAATCCGATGCTTGACTCCAGGTTTACTGTATCCCTTGGACCTTCTTATTGATGATGAAACACAGAAAATGCTTCGGAATTAAATACAAAAGACACAATGCCGACTCAAGGACAAGAAGACTGACTCTTCTTACTGACTGTGTTTTGAACCACTCCTGTGACACTAGTTATAGATTCCGATGCTTCACTTCAGGTTTACTCTATCCCCCTGACCTTCTTATTGACGATGAAACACAGAAATGGCATCGGAATTAAATACAAAAGGCACAATGCCGACTTATGTACAAGAAGACTGACTCTTCTTACTGACTATGTATTGAACCATTCCTGTGACACTAGTTATAGATTCCGATGCTTCACTTCAGGTTTACTGTATCCCTCTGACCTTCTCATTGACGATGAAACACAGAAATTGTATCGGCTTTAAATAGAAAAGGCACAATGCCGACTTAAGTACAAGAAGACTGACTCTTCATACTGCCTATGATTAGAACCATTCCATTGACACTAGTTAAAGATTCCGATGCTTCACTCCAGGTTTACTGTATCCCTTGGACCTTCTTATTGACGATGAAACACAGACTTTGCATCGGAATTAAGTAGAAAAGTCACAATGCCGACTTATTTACAAGTGAACTGACTCTTCTTACTGACTATGTTTGAACCATTCCTGTGTCACTAGTTATAGATTCCGATGCTTCACTTCAGGTTTACTGTATCCCTTGGACCTTCTCATTGGCGATGAAACACAGAAATTACATAGGAATTAAATACAAATGGCAAAATGCCGACTTAAGTACACGAAGAGTGAATCTTCTTACTGTCTATGTTTTGAACCATTCCTGTGACACTAGTTATAGATTCCGATGCGACACTCCAGGTTTACTGTATACCTTGGACCTTCTCATTGACGATGAAACACAGAAATTGCATCGGAAGTTAATACAAAAGGCACAATTCCGACTTAAGTAAAAGAAGACTGACTCTTCTTACTGTCTATGTTTTGAACCATTCCTGTGACACTAGTTATAGATTCCGATGCTACACTCCAGGTTTAATGTATCCTTTGGACCTTCGTATTGACGATGAAACACAGAAATTGCGTCGGAATTAAATGCTAAAGGCACAATGCCGACTTAAGGACAAGAAGACTGACTCTTCTTACTGGTTTTGTTTTGAACCATTCCTGTGACACTAATTAGAGATTCCGATGCTTCACTTCAAGTTTATTGTATCCCTCTGACCTTCTTATTGACGATGAAACACAGAAATTGCATCGGAATTAAATAGAAAAGGCACAATGTCGACTTAAGTACAAGAAGACTGACTCTCCTTACTGTCTATGCTTTGAACCATTTTTGCGACACTAGTCATAGATTCCAATGCTTCACTCCAGGTTTACTGTATCCCTTGGATTTTCTTATTAACGATGAAACACAGAAATTGCATCGGAATTAAATAGAAAAGGTACAATGCCGACTTAAGTACAAGCAGACTGACTCTTCTTACTTACTATGTTTTGAACCATTCCTGTGACACTAGTTATAGATTCCGATGCTTCACTTCAGGTTTACTGTTTACCTTGGACCCTCTTATTGACGATGAAACACAGAAATTGCAGCGGAATTAAATACAAAAGGCACAATGCCGACTTAAGTACAAGAAGACTGACTCTTCATACTGACTATGTTTGAACCATTCCTGTGACACTAGTTATAGATTCCGATGCTTCACTTCAGGTTTACTGTATTCCTTGGACCTTCTCATTGACGATGAAACACAGAAATTGCATCGGAATTAAATACAAATGGCAAAATGCCGACTTAAGTACACGAAGAGTGAATCTTCTTACTGTCTATGCTTTGAACCATTACTGTGACACTAGTTATAGATTCCGATGCGACACTCCAGGTTTACAGTATCCCTTGGACCTTCTCATTGACGATGAAACACAGAAATTGCATCGGAAGTTAATACAAAAGGCACAATGCCGACTTAAGTACAAGAAGACTGACTCTTCTTACTGTCTATGTTTTGAACCATTCCTGTGACACTAGTATTATATTCCGATGCTTCACTTCAGGTTTACTGTATCCCTCTGACCTTATTGCCGATGAAACACAGAAATTGCATCGGAATTAAATACAAAATGCACAATGCCGACTTAAGGACAAGAAGACTGACTCTTCATACTGACTATGCTTTGAACCATTCCTATGACACTAGTTATAGATTCCGACGCTTTACTTCAGGTTAACTGTATCCCTGTGACCTTCTTATTGACGATGAAACACAGAAATTGCATCGGAATTAAATACAAAAGGCACAATGCCGACTTAAGTACAAGAAGACGGACTCTTTTTACTGTCTAAAATTTGAAACATTCCAGTGACACTAGTTATAGATTCCAATGCTTCACTTCAGGTTTACTGTGTCCCTGTGACCTTCGTATTGACGATGAAACACAGAAAGTGCATCGGAATTAAATACAAAAGGCACAATGCCGACTTAAGTACAAGAAGACTGACTCTTCTTACAGTCAATGTTTCTAACCATTACAGGGACACTAGTTATTGAATCCGATGCTTGACTCCAGGTTTACTGTATCCCTTGGACCTTCTTATTGATGATGAAACACAGAAAATGCTTCGGAATTAAATACAAAAGACACAATGCCGACTCAAGGACAAGAAGACTGACTCTTCTTACTGACTGTGTTTTGAACCACTCCTGTGACACTAGTTATAGATTCCGATGCTTCACTTCAGGTTTACTCAATCCCCCTGACCTTCTTATTGACGATGAAACACAGAAATGGCATCGGAATTAAATACAAAAGGAACAATGCCGACTTATGTACAAGAAGACTGACTCTTCTTTCTGACTATGCATTGAACCATTCCTGTGACACTAGTTATAGATTCCGATGCTTCACTTCAGGTTTACTGTATCCCTCTGACCTTCTCATTGGCGATGAAACACAGAAATTGTATCGGCTTTAAATAGAAAAGGCACAATGCCGACTTAAGTACAAGAAGACTGACTCTTCATACTGCCTATGATTAGAACCATTCCATTGACACTAGTTAAAGATTCCGATGCTTCACTCCAGGTTTACTGTATCCCTTGGACCTTCTTATTGACGATGAAACACAGACTTTGCATCGGAATTAAGTAGAAAAGTCACAATGCCGACTTATTTACAAGAGAACTGACTCTTCTTACTGACTATGTTTGAACCATTCCTGTGACACTAGTTATAGATTCCGATGCGACACTCCAGGTTTACTGTATCCCTTGGAACTTCTCATTGACGATGAAACACAGAAATTGCATCGGAAGTTAATACAAAAGGCACAATGCCGACTTCAGTACAAGAAGACTGACTCTTCTTACTGTCTACGTTTTGAACCATGTCTGTGACACTAGTTATAGATTCCGATGCTACACTCCAGGTTTAATGTATCCTTTGGACCTTCGTATTGACGATGAAACACGGAAATTGCGTCGGAATTAAATGCTAAAGGCACAATGCAGACTTAAGGACAAGACGACTGACTCTTCTTACTGACTTTGTTTTGAATCATTCCTGTGACGCTAATAAGAGATTCCGATGCTTCACTTCAGGTTTATTGTATCCCTCTGACCTTCTTATTGACGATGAAACACAGAAATTGCATCGGAATTAAATAGAAAAGGCACAATGCCGACTTAAGTACAAGAAGACTGACTCTTCTTACTTACTATGTTTTGAACCATTCCTGTGACACTAGTTATAGATTCCGATGCTTCACTTCAGGTTTACTGTATCCCTCTGACCTTCTCATTGACGATGAAACACAGAAATTGTATCGGCTTTAAATAGAAAATGCACAATGCCGACTTAAGTACAAGAAGACTGACTTACTCTTACTGCCTATGATTAGAACCATTCCATTGGCACTAGTTAAAGATTCCGATGCTTCACTCCAGGTTTACTGTATCCATTGGACCTTCGTGTTGACGATGAAACACAGAATTTGCATCGGAATTAAGTAGAAAAGGCACAATGCCGACTTAAGTACAAGAAGACTGACTCTTCTTACTGACTATGTTTGAACCATTCCTGTGACACTAGTTATAGATTCCGATGCTTCACTTCAGGTTTACTGTATCCCTTGGACCTTCTCATTGACGATGAAACACAGAAATTGCATCGGAATTAAATACAAATGGCAAAATGCCGACTTAAGTAAACGAAGAGTGAATGTTCTTACTGTCTATGACTTGAACCATTCCTGTGACACTAGTTATAGATTCCGATGCGACACTCCAGGTTTACTGTATCCTTTGGACCTTCTCATTGACGATGAAACACAGAAATTGCATCGGAAATTAATACAAAAGGCACAATGCCGACTTAAGTACAAGAAGACTGACTCTTCTTACTGACTATGTTTTGAACCATTTCTGTAACACTAGTTATAGATTCCGATGCTTCACTTCAGGTTTACTGTATCCCTCTGACCTTCTTATTGACGATGAAACACAGAAATTGCATCGGAATGAAATACAAAAGGCACAATGCCGACTTAAGTACAAAAAGACTGACTCCTCTTACTGTCTATGTTTTGAACCATTCCTGTCACACTAGTTATAGATTCCGATGCTTCACTCCAAGTTTACTGTATCCCTTGGACGTTCTAATTGACGATGAAACACAGAAATTGCTTTGGAATTAAATAGAAAAGGCACAATGAAGACATAAGTACAGGAAGACTGACTCTTCTTACTGATTATAGTTTGAACCATTCCTGTGACACTAGTTATGGATTCCGTTGCTTTACTTCAAGTTTACTGTATACCGTGGACCTTCTTATTGACGATGAAACACAGAAATTGCATCGGAATTAAATAGAACAGGCACAATGTCGACTTAAGTACAAGAAGACTCACTCTTCTTACTGTCTATGCTTTGAACCATTCCTGTGACACTAGTTATAGATTCCGATGCTTCACTCCAGGTTTACTATATCCCTTGGACCTTCTTATTGACGATGAAATATAGAAATTGCATCGGAATTAAATAGAAAAAGCACAATGCCGACTTAAGTAAAAGAAGACTGACTCTTCTTACTGACTATGTTTTGAACCATTCCTGTGACACTAGTTATAGATTCCGATGCTTCACTTCAGGATTACAGTATACCTTGGCCCTTCTTATTGACGATGAAACACAGAAATTGCATCGGAATTAAATTCAAAAGGCACAATGCCGTCTTAAGTACAAGAAGACTGACTCTTCCAACTGTCTATGCTTTGAACCATTCCTGTGACACTAGTTTTGGATTCCGATGCTTCACTTCAGGTTAACTGTATCCCTCAGACCTTCTTATTGACGATGAAACTCAGAAATTGCATGGGAATTAAATACAAAAGGCACAATGCCGGCTTAAGTACAAGAAGACTGACTCTTCCTACTGTCTATGTTTTGAACCATTCCTGTGACACTAGTTATAGATTCCGACGCTTCAC
Source organism: Schistocerca piceifrons (assembly GCF_021461385.2). NCBI lineage: Eukaryota > Metazoa > Arthropoda > Insecta > Orthoptera > Acrididae > Schistocerca > Schistocerca piceifrons. Next base: position 268,799 of record NW_025728043.1, read on the forward strand.
TTCAGGTTTACAGTATCCCTCTGACCTTATTGCCGATGAAACACAGAAATTGCATCGGAATTAAATAGAAAAGGCACAATGCCGGCTTAAGAACAAGAAGACTGACTCTTCTTACTGACTTTGCTCTGAACCATTCCTGAGACACTAATTATAGATTCCGATGCTTCACTTCAGGTTTATTGTATCCCTCTGACCTTCTTATTGACGATGAAACAGAGAAATTGCATCGGAATTAAATAGAAAATGCACAATGCCGACTTAAGTACAAGAAGACTGACTCTTCTTACTGTCTATGTTTTGAACCATTCTTGTGACACTAGTTATAGATTCCGATGCTTCACTCCGGGTGTACTGTATCCCCTGGACCTTCTTATTGACGATGAAATACAGAAATTGCATTGGAATTAATTACAAAAGGCACAATGCCGACTTAAGAACAAGAAGACTGACTCTTCTTACTGACTATGTTTTGAACCATTCCTGTGACTCTAGTTATAGATTCCGATGCTTCACTTCAGGTTTACTGTATACCTTGGACCTTCTTATTGACGATGAAACACAGAAATTGCATCGGAATTAAATACAAAAGGCACAATGCCGACTTAAGTACAAGAAGACTAACTCCTCCTACTGTCTATGCTTTGAACCATTCCTGTGACACTAGTTTTGGATTCCGATGCTTCACTTCATGTTTACTGTATCCCTTGGACCTTCTTATTGACGATGAAACACAGAAATTGCATCGGAATTAAATACAATAGGCAAAATGCCGACTTAAGTACACGAAGACTGACTCTTCTTACTGTCTGTGTTTTGAACCATTCCTGTGACACTAGTTATACATTCCGATGCTACACTCCAGGTTTACTGTATCCCTTGGACGTTCTTATTGACGATGAAACACAGAAATTGCATCGGAATTAAATACAAAAGGCACAATGCCGACTTAAGTACAAGAAGACTGACTCTTCTTACTGTCTATGATTTGAACCATTCCATTGACACTAGTTATAGATTCCGATGCTTCACTTCAGGTTTACTGTATCCCTCTGACCTTCCTATTGACGATGAAACACAGAAATTGCACCGGAATTAAATACAAAGGGCACAATGCCAACATAAGGACAAGAAGACTGACTCTTCTTACTGACTATGTTTGAACCATGCCTGAGACACTAGTTATAGATTCCGATGCTTCACTCCAGGTTTACTATATCCCTTGGACCTTGTTATTGACGATGAAACACAGAAACTGCATGGGAATTAAATACAAAAGGCACAATGCCGACTTAAGTACAAGAAGACTGACTCTTCTTACTGACTATGTTTGAACCATTCCTGTGTCACTAGTTTTGGATTCCGATGCTTCACTCCAGGTTTACTATATCGATAGGACCTTGTTATTGACGATGAAACACAGAAATTGCATCGGAATTAAATACAAAAGGCACAATGCCGACTTAAGTACAAGAAGACTGACACTTCTTACTGACTTTGTTTTGAACCACTCCTGTGACACTAGTTATAGATTCCGATGCTTCACTTCAGGTTTACTGTATACCTCTGACCTTCTTGTTGACGATGAAACACAGAAATGGCATCGGAATAAAATACAAAAGCCACAATGCCGACTTATGTACAAGAAGACTGACTCTTCTTACTGACTATGTATTGAACCATTCCTGTGACACTAGTTATAGATTCCGATGCTTCACTTCAGGTTTACTGTATCCCTCTGACCTTCTCATTGACGATGAAACACAGAAATTGTATCGGCTTTAAATAGAAAAGGCACAATGCCGACTTAAGTACAAGAAGACTGACTCTACTTACTGACTATGTTTGAACCATTCCTGTGACACTAGTTATAGATTCCGAAGCTTCACTTCAGGTTTACTGTATCACTTGGACCTTCTCATTGAAGATGAAACACAGAAATTGCATCGGAATTAAATACAAATGTCAAAATGCCGACTTAAGTACACGAAGAGTGAATCTTCTTACTGTCTATGTTTTGAACCATTCCTGTGACAATAGTTATAGATTCCGATGCGACACTCCCGGTTTACTGTATCCCTTGGACCTTCTCATTGACGATAAAACACAGAAATTGCATCGGAAGTTAATACAAAAGGCACAATGCCGACTTAAGTAAAAGAAGACTGACTCTTCTTACTGTCTATGTTTTGAACCATTCCTGTGACACTAGTTATAGATTCCTATGCTACACTCCAGGTTTAATGTATCCTTTGGACCTTCGTATTGACGATGAAACACAGAAATTGCGTCGGAATTAAATGCTAAAGGCACAATGCCGACTTAAGGACAAGAAGACTGACTCTCATTACTGACTTTGTTTTGAACCATTCCTGTGACACTAATTAGAGATTCCGATGCTTCACTTCAGGTTTATTGTATCCCTCGGACCTTCTTATTGACGATGAAACACAGAAATTGCTTCGGAATTAAATAGAAAAGGCACAATGTCGACTTAAGTACAAGAAGACTGACTCTTCTTACTGTCTATGCTTTGAACCATTTTTGCGACACTAGTCATAGATTCCGATGCTTCACTCCAGGTTTACTGTATCCCTTGGATTTTCTTATTAACGATGAAACACAGAAATTGCATCGGAATTAAATAGAAAAGGCACAATGCCGACTTAAGTACAAGCAGACTGACTCTTCTTACTTACTATGTTTTGAACCATTCCTGTGACACTAGTTATAGATTCCGATGCTTCACTTCAGGTTTACTGTTTACCTTGGACCCTCTTATTGACGATGAAACACAGAAATTGCAGCGGAATTAAATACAAAAGGCACAATGCCGACTTAAGTACAAGAAGACTGACTCTTCATACTGACTACGTTTGAACCATTCATGTGACACTAGTTATAGATTCCGATGCTTCATTTCAGGTTTACTGTATCCCTTGGACCTTCTCATTGACGATGAAACACAGAAATTGCATCGGAATTAAATACAAATGGCAAAATGCCGACTTAAGTTCACGAAGAGTGAATCTTCTTACTGTCTATGTTTTGAACCATTCCTGTGACACTAGTTATAGATTCCGATGCGACACTCCAGGTTTACTGTATCCCTTGGACCTTCTCATTGACGATGAAACACAGAAATTGCATCGGATGTTAATACAAAAGGCACAATGCCGACTTAAGTGCAAGAAGACTGACTCTTCTTACTGTCTATGTTTTGAACCATTCCTGTGACACTAGTATTAGATTCCGATGCTTCACTTCAGGTTTACTGTATCCCTCAGACCTTATTGCCGATGAAACACAGAAATTGCATCGGAATTAAATACAAAATGCACAATGCCGACTTAAGGACAAGAAGACTGACTCTTCATACTGACTATGCTTTGAACCATTCCTATGACACTAGTTATAGATTCCGATGCCTCACTTCAGGTTAACTGTATCCCTATGACCTTCTTATTGACGATGAAACACAGAAATTGCATCGGAATTAAATACAAAAGGCACAATGCCGACTTAAGTACATGAAGACGGACTCTTTTTACTGTCTAAAATTTGAAACATTCCAGTGACACTAGTTATAGATTCCGATGCTTCACTTCAGGTTTACTGTGTCCCTGTGACCTTCGTATTGACGATGAAACACAGAAAGTGCATCGGAATTAAATACAAAATGCACAGTGCCGACTTAAGTACAAGAAGACTGACTCTTCTTACAGTCAATGTTTCTAACCATTACAGGGACACTAGTTATTGAATCCGATGCTTGACTCCAGGTTTACTGCATCCCTTGGACCTTCTTATTGACGATGAAAAACAGAAATTGCTTCGGAATTAAATACAAAAGACACAATGCCGACTCAAGGACAAGAAGACTGACTCTTCTTACTGACTATGTTTTGAACCACTCCTGTGACACTAGTTATAGATTCCTATGCTACACTCCAGGTTTAATGTATCCTTTGGACCTTCGTATTGACGATGAAACACAGAAATTGCGTCGGAATTAAATGCTAAAGGCACAATGCCGACTTAAGGACAAGAAGACTGACTCTCATTACTGACTTTGTTTTGAACCATTCCTGTGACACTAATTAGAGATTCCGATGCTTCACTTCAGGTTTATTGTATCCCTCGGACCTTCTTATTGACGATGAAACACAGAAATTGCATCGGAATTAAATAGAAAAGGCACAATGTCGACTTAAGTACAAGAAGACTGACTCTTCTTACTGTCTATGCTTTGAACCATTTTTGCGACACTAGTCATAGATTCCGATGCTTCACTCCAGGTTTACTGTATCCCTTGGATTTTCTTATTAACGATGAAACACAGAAAGTGCATCGGAATTAAATACAAAATGCACAGTGCCGACTTAAGTACAAGAAGACTGACTCTTCTTACAGTCAATGTTTCTAACCATTACAGGGACACTAGTTATTGAATCCGATGCTTGACTCCAGGTTTACTGCATCCCTTTGACCTTCTTATTGACGATGAAAAACAGAAATTGCTTCGGAATTAAATACAAAAGACACAATGCCGACTCAAGGACAAGAAGACTGACTCTTCTTACTGACTATGTTTTGAACCATTCCTGTGACACTAGTTATAGATTCCTATGCTACACTCCAGGTTTAATGTATCCTTTGGACCTTCGTATTGACGATGAAACACAGAAATTGCGTCGGAATTAAATGCTAAAGGCACAATGCCGACTTAAGGACAAGAAGACTGACTCTCATTACTGACTTTGTTTTGAACCATTCCTGTGACACTAATTAGAGATTCCGATGCTTCACTTCAGGTTTATTGTATCCCTCGGACCTTCTTATTGACGATGAAACACAGAAATTGCATCGGAATTAAATAGAAAAGGCACAATGTCGACTTAAGTACAAGAAGACTGACTCTTCTTACTGTCTATGCTTTGAACCATTTTTGCGACACTAGTCATAGATTCCGATGCTTCACTCCAGGTTTACTGTATCCCTTGGATTTTCTTATTAACGATGAAACACAGAAATTGCATCGGAATTAAATAGAAAAGGCACAATGCCGACTTAAGTACAAGCAGACTGACTCTTCTTACTTACTATGTTTTGAACCATTCCTGTGACACTAGTTATAGATTCCGATGCTTCACTTCAGGTTTTCTGTTTACCTTGGACCCTCTTATTGACGATGAAACACAGAAATTGCAGCGGAATTAAATACAAAAGGCACAATGCCGACTTAAGTACAAGAAGACTGACTCTTCATACTGACTACGTTTGAACCATTCATGTGACACTAGTTATAGATTCCGATGCTTCATTTCAGGTTTACTGTATCCCTTGGACCTTCTCATTGACGATGAAACACAGAAATTGCATCGGAATTAAATACAAATGGCAAAATGCCGACTTAAGTTCACGAAGAGTGAATCTTCTTACTGTCTATGTTTTGAACCATTCCTGTGACACTAGTTATAGATTCCGATGCGACACTCCAGGTTTACTGTATCCCTTGGACCTTCTCATTGACGATGAAACACAGAAATTGCATCGGATGTTAATACAAAAGGCACAATGCCGACTTAAGTGCAAGAAGACTGACTCTTCTTACTGTCTATGTTTTGAACCATTCCTGTGACACTAGTATTAGATTCCGATGCTTCACTTCAGGTTTACTGTATCCCTCAGACCTTATTGCCGATGAAACACAGAAATTGCATCGGAATTAAATACAAAATGCACAATGCCGACTTAAGGACAAGAAGACTGACTCTTCATACTGACTATGCTTTGAACCATTCCTATGACACTAGTTATAGATTCCGATGCCTCACTTCAGGTTAACTGTATCCCTGTGACCTTCTTATTGACGATGAAACACAGAAATTGCATCGGAATTAAATACAAAAGGCACAATGCCGACTTAAGTACATGAAGACGGACTCTTTTTACTGTCTAAAATTTGAAACATTCCAGTGACACTAGTTATAGATTCCGATGCTTCACTTCAGGTTTACTGTGTCCCTGTGACCTTCGTATTGACGATGAAACACAGAAAGTGCATCGGAATTAAATACAAAATGCACAGTGCCGACTTAAGTACAAGAAGACTGACTCTTCTTACAGTCAATGTTTCTAACCATTACAGGGACACTAGTTATTGAATCCGATGCTTGACTCCAGGTTTACTGCATCCCTTGGACCTTCTTATTGACGATGAAAAACAGAAATTGCTTCGGAATTAAATACAAAAGACACAATGCCGACTCAAGGACAAGAAGACTGACTCTTCTTACTGACTATGTTTTGAACCACTCCTGTGACACTAGTTATAGATTCCGATGCTTCACTTCAGGTTTACTGTATCCCCCTGACCTTCTTATTGACGATGAAACACAGAAATGGCATCGTAATTAAATACAAAAGGCACATTGCCGACTTATGTATAAGAAGACTGACTCTTCTTACTGACTAAGTATTGAACCATTCCTGTGACACTAGTTATAGATTCCGATGCTTCACTTCAGGTTTACTGTATCCCTCTGACCTTCTCATTGACGATGAAACACAGAAATAGTGTCGGCTTTAAATAGAAATGGCACAATGCCGACATAAGTACAAGAAGACTGACTCTTCTTACTGCCTATGATTAGAACCATTCCATTGACACTAGTTAAAGATTCCGATGCTTCACTCCAGGTATACTGTATCCCTTGGACCTTCTTATTGACGATGAAACACAGAATTTGCATCGGAATTAAGTAGAAAAGTCACAATGCCGACTTAAGTACAAGAGAACTGACTCTTCTTACTGACTATGTTTGAACCATTCCTGTGACACTAGTTATAGATTCCGATGCTTCACTTCAGGTTTACTGTATCCCTTGGACCTTCTCATTGGCGATGAAACACAGAAATTGCATAGGAATTAAATACAAATGGCAAAATGCCGACTTAAGTACACGAAGAGTGAATCTTCTTACTGTCTATGTTTTGAACCATTCCTGTGACACTAGTTATAGATTCCGATGCGACACTCCTGGTTTACTGTATCCCTTGGACCTTCTCATTGACGATGAAACACAGAAATTGCATCGGAAGTTAATACAAAAGGCACAATGCCGACTTAAGTACAAGAAGACTGACTCTTCTTACTGTCTATGTTTTGAACCATTTCTGTGACACTAGTTATAGATTCCGATGCTACACTCCAGGTTTAATGTATCCTTTGGACCTGCGTATTGACGATGAAACACAGAAATTGCGTCGGAATTAAATGCTAAAGGCACAATGCCGACTTAAGGACAAGAAGACTGACTCTTCTTACTGACTTTGTTTTGAACCATTCCTGTGACACTAATTAGAGATTCCGATGCTTCACTTCAGGTTCATTCTATCCCTCTGACCCTCTTATTGACGATGAAACACAGAAATTGCATCGGAATTAAATAGAAAAGGCACAATGTCGACTTAAGTACAAGAAGACTGACTCTTCTTACTGTCTATGCTTTGAACCATTTTTGCGACACTAGTCATAGATTCCGATGCTTCACTCCAGGTTTACTGTATCCCTTGGATTTTCTTATTAACGATGAAACACAGAAATTGCATCGGAATTAAATAGAAAAGGCACAATGCCGACTTAAGTACAAGCAGACTGACTCTTCTTACTTACTATGTTTTGAACCATTCCTGTGACACTAGTTATAGATTCCGATGCTTCACTTCAGGTTTACTGTTTACCTTGGACCCTCTTATTGACGATGAAACACAGAAATTGCAGCGGAATTAAATACAAAAGGCACAATGCCGACTTAAGTACAAGAAGACTGACTCTTCATACTGACTATGTTTGAACCATTCCTGTGACACTAGTTATAGATTCCGATGCTTCACTTCAGGTTTACTGTATCCCTTGGACCTTCTCATTGACGATGAAACACAGAAATTGCATCGGAATTAAATACAAATGGCAAAATGCCGACTTAAGTACACGAAGAGTGTATCTTCTTACTGTCTATGTTTTGAACCATTCCTGTGACACTAGTTATAGATTCCGATGCGACACTCCAGGTTTACTGTATCCCTTGGACCTTCTCATTGACGATGAAACACAGAAATTGCATCGGAAGTTAATACTAAAGGCACAATGCCGACTTAAGTACAAGAAGACTGACTCTGCTTACTGTCTATGTTTTGAACGATTCCTGTGACACTAGTATTAGATTCCGATGCTTCACTTCAGGTTTACTGTATCCCTCTGACCTTATTGCCGATGAAACACAGAAATTGCATCGGAATTAAATACAAAATGCACAATGCCGACTTAAGGTCAAGAAGACTGACTCTTCATACTGACTATGCTTTGAACCATTCCTATGACACTAGTTATAGATTCCGATGCTTCACTTCAGGTTAACTGTATCCCTGTGACCTTCTTATTGACGATGAAACACAGAATTTGCATCGGAATTAAATACTAAAGGCACAATGCCGACTTAAGTACAAGAAGACGGACTCGTTTTACTGTCTAAAATTTGAAACATTCCAGTGACACTAGTTATAGATTCCGATGCTTCACTTCAGGTTTACTGTGTCCCTGTGACCTTCGTATTGACGATGAAACACACAAAGTGCATCGGAATTAAATACAAAAGGCACAATGCCGACTTAAGTACAAGAAGACTGACTCTTCTTACAGTCAATGTTTCTAACCATTACAGGGACACTAGTTATTGAATCCGATGCTTGACTCCAGGTTTACTGTATCCCTTGGACCTTCTTGTTGACGATGAAACACAGAAATTGCTTCGGAATTAAATACAAAAGACACAATGCCGACTCAAGGACAAGAAGACTGACTCTTCTTACTGACTATGTTTTGAACCACTCCTGTGACACTAGTTATAGATTCCGATGCTTCACTTCAGGTTTACTGTATCCCCCTGACCTTCTTATTGACGATGAAACACAGAAATGGCATCGTAATTAAATACAAAAGGCACAATGCCGACTTATGTACAAGAAGAATGACTCTTCTTACTGACTATGTATTGAACCATTCCTGTGACACTAGTTATAGATTCCGATGCTTCACTTCAGGTTTACTGTAACCCTCTGACCTTCTCATTGACGATGAAACACAGAAATTGTATCGGCTTTGAATAGAAAAGGCACAATGCCGACTTAAGTACAAGAAGACTGACTCTTCTTACTGCCTATGATTAGAACCATTCCATTGACACTAGTTAAAGATTCCGATGCTTCACTCCAGGTTTACTGTATCCCTTGGACCTTCTTATTGACGATGAAACACAGAATTTGCATCGGAATTAAGTAGAAAAGTCACAATGCCGACTTAAGTACAAGAGAACTGACTCTTCTTACTGACTATGTTAGAACCATTCCTGTGACACTAGTTATAGATTCCGATGCTTCACTTCAGGTTTACTGTTTCACTTGGACCTTCTCATTGGCGATGAAACACAGAAATTGCATAGGAATTAAATACAAATGGCAAAATGCCGACTTAAGTACACGAAGAGTGAATCTTCTTACTGTCTATGTTTTGAACCATTCCTGTGACACTAGTTATAGATTCCGATGCGACACTCCTGGTTTACTGTATCCCTTGGACCTTCTCATTGACGATGAAACACAGAAATTGCATCGGAAGTTAATACAAAAGGCACAATGCCGACTTAAGTACAAGAAGACTGACTCTTCTTACTGTCTATGTTTTGAACCATTTCTGTGACACTAGTTATAGATTCCGATGCTACACTCCAGGTTTAATGTATCCTTTGGACCTGCGTATTGACGATGAAACACAGAAATTGCGTCGGAATTAAATGCTAAAGGCACAATGCCGACTTAAGGACAAGAAGACTGACTCTTCTTACTGACTTTGTTTTGAACCATTCCTGTGACACTAATTAGAGATTCCGATGCTTCACTTCAGGTTCATTCTATCCCTCTGACCTTCTTATTGACGATGAAACACAGAAATTGCATCGGAATTAAATAGAAAAGGCACAATGTCGACTTAAGTACAAGAAGACTGACTCTTCTTACTGTCTATGCTTTGAACCATTTTTGCGACACTAGTCATAGATTCCGATGCTTCACTCCAGGTTTACTGTATCCCTTGGATTTTCTTATTAACGATGAAACATAGAAATTGCATCGGAATTAAATAGAAAAGGCACAATGCCGACTTAAGTACAAGCAGACTGACTCTTCTTACTTACTATGTTTTGAACCATTCCTGTGACACTAGTTATAGATTCCGATGCTTCACTTCAGGTTTACTGTTTACCTTGGACCCTCTTATTGACGATGAAACACAGAAATTGCAGCGGAATTAAATACAAAAGGCACAATGCCGACTTAAGTACACGAAGACTGACTCTTCATACTGACTATGTTTTAACCATTCCTGTGACACTAGTTATAGATTCCGATGCTTGACTTCGGGTTTACTGTATCCCTTGGACCTTCTCATTGACGATGAAACACAGAAATTGCATCGGAATTAAATACAAATGGCAAAATGCCGACTTAAGTACACGAAGAGTGTATCTTCTTACTGTCTATGTTTTGAACCATTCCTGTGACACTAGTTATAGATTCCGATGCGACACTCCAGGTTTACTGTATCCCTTGGACCTTCTCATTGACGATGAAACACAGAAATTGCATCGGAAGTTAATACTAAAGGCACAATGCCGACTTAAGTACAAGAAGACTGACTCTTCTTACTGTCTATGTTTTGAACCATTCCTGTGACACTAGTATTAGATTCCGATGCTTCACTTCAGGTTTACTGTAACCCTCTGACCTTATTGCCGATGAAACACAGAAATTGCATCGGAATTAAATACAAAATGCACAATGCCGACTTAAGGTCAAGAAGACTGACTCTTCATACTGACTATGCTTTGAACCATTCCTATGACACTAGTTATAGATTCCGATGCTTCACTTCAGGTTAACTGTATCCCTGTGACCTTCTTATTGACGATGAAACACAGAATTTGCATCGGAATTAAATACAAAAGGCATAATGCCGACTTAAGTACAAGAAGACGGACTCTTTTTACTGTCTAAAATTTGAAACATTCCAGTGACACTAGTTATAGATTCCGATGCTTCACTTCAGGTTTACTGTGTCCCTGTGACCTTCGTATTGACGATGAAACACAGAAAGTGCATCGGAATTAAATACAAAAGGCACAATGCCGACTTAAGTACAAGAAGACTGACTCTTCTTACAGTCAATGTTTCTAACCATTACAGGGACACTAGTTATTGAATCCGATGCTTGACTCCAGGTTTACTGTATCCCTTGGACCTTCTTGTTGACGATGAAACACAGAAATTGCTTCGGAATTAAATACAAAAGACACAATGCCGACTCAAGGACAAGAAGACTGACTCTTCTTACTGACTATGTTTTGAACCACTCCTGTGACACTAGTTATAGATTCCGATGCTTCACTTCAGGTTTACTGTATCCCCCTGACCTTCTTATTGACGATGAAACACAGAAATGGCATCGGGATTAAATACAAAAGGCACAATGCCGACTTATGTACAAGAAGACTGACTCTTCTTACTGACTATGTATTGAACCATTCCTGTGACACTAGTTATAGATTCCGAAGCTTCACTTCAGGTTTACTGTATCACTTGGACCTTCTCATTGAAGATGAAACACAGAAATTGCATCGGAATTATATAGAAAGGGCACAATGCCGACTTAAGTACAAGAAGACTGACTCTTCTTACTGACTATGTTTGAACCATTCCTGTGACACTAGTTATAGATTCCGATGCTTCACTTCAGGTTTACTGTATCACTTGGACCTTCTCATTGACGATGAAACACAGAAATTGCATCGGAATTAAATACAAATGTCAAAATGCCGACTTAAGTACACGAAGAGTGAATCTTCTTACTGTCTATGTTTTGAACCATTCCTGTGACAATAGTTATAGATTCCGATGCGACACTCCAGGTTTACTGTATCCCTTGGACCTTCTCATTGACGATGAAACACAGAAATTGCATCGGAAGTTAATACAAAAGGCACAATGCCGACTTAAGTAAAAGAAGACTGACTCTTCTTACTGTCTATGTTTTGAACCATTCCTGTGACACTAGTTATAGATTCCTATGCTACACTCCAGGTTTAATGTATCCTTTGGACCTTCGTATTGACGATGAAACACAGAAATTGCGTCGGAATTAAATGCTAAAGGCACAATGCCGACTTAAGGACAAGAAGACTGACTCTCATTACTGACTTTGTTTTGAACCATTCCTGTGACACTAATTAGAGATTCCGATGCTTCACTTCAGGTTTATTGTATCCCTCTGACCTTCTTATTGACGATGAAACACAGAAATTGCATCGGAATTAAATAGAAAAGGCACAATGTCGACTTAAGTACAAGAAGACTGACTCTTCTTACTGTCTATGCTTTGAACCATTTTTGCGACACTAGTCATAGATTCCGATGCTTCACTCCAGGTTTACTGTATCCCTTGGATTTTCTTATTAACGATGAAACACAGAAATTGCATCGGAATTAAATAGAAAAGGCACAATGCCGACTTAAGTACAAGCAGACTGACTCTTCTTACTTACTATGTTTTGAACCATTCCTGTGACACTAGTTATAGATTCCGATGCTTCACTTCAGGTTTACTGTTTACCTTGGACCCTCTTATTGACGATGAAACACAGAAATTGCAGCGGAATTAAATACAAAAGGCACAATGCCGACTTAAGTACAAGAAGACTGACTCTTCATACTGACTATGTTTGAACCATTCCTGTGACACTAGTTATAGATTCCGATGCTTCATTTCAGGTTTACTGTATCCCTTGGACCTTCTCATTGACGATGAAACACAGATTGCATCGGAATTAAATACAAATGGCAAAATGCCGACTTAAGTTCACGAAGAGTGAATCTTCTTACTGTCTATGTTTTGAACCATTCCTGTGACACTAGTTATAGATTCCGATGCGACACTCCAGGTTTACTGTATCCCTTGGACCTTCTCATTGACGATGAAACACAGAAATTGCATCGGATGTTAATACAAAAGGCACAATGCCGACTTAAGTGCAAGAAGACTGACTCTTCTTACTGTCTATGTTTTGAACCATTCCTGTGACACTAGTATTAGATTCCGATGCTTCACTTCAGGTTTACTGTATCCCTCAGACCTTATTGCCGAAGAAACACAGAAATTGCATCGGAATTAAATACAAAATGCACAATGCCGACTTAAGGACAAGAAGACTGACTCTTCATACTGACTATGCTTTGAACCATTCCTATGACACTAGTTATAGATTCCGATGCTTCACTTCAGGTTAACTGTATCCCTGTGACCTTCTTATTGACGATGAAACACAGAAATTGCATCGGAATTAAATACAAAAGGCACAATGCCGACTTAAGTACATGAAGACGGACTCTTTTTACTGTCTAAAATTTGAAACATTCCAGTGACACTAGTTATAGATTCCGATGCTTCACTTCAGGTTTACTGTGTCCCTGTGACCTTCGTATTGACGATGAAACACAGAAAGTGCATCGGAATTAAATACAAAATGCACAGTGCCGACTTAAGTACAAGAAGACTGACTCTTCTTACAGTCAATGTTTCTAACCATTACAGGGACACTAGTTATTGAATCCGATGCTTGACTCCAGGTTTACTGCATCCCTTGGACCTTCTTATTGACGATGAAAAACAGAAATTGCTTCGGAATTAAATACAAAAGACACAATGCCGACTCAAGGACAAGAAGACTGACTCTTCTTACTGACTATGTTTTGAACCACTCCTGTGACACTAGTTATAGATTCCGATGCTTCACTTCAGGTTTACTGTATCCCCCTGACCTTCTTATTGACGATGAAACACAGAAATGGCATCGTAATTAAATACAAAAGGCACATTGCCGACTTATGTATAAGAAGACTGACTCTTCTTACTGACTAAGTATTGAACCATTCCTGTGACACTAGTTATAGATTCCGATGCTTCACTTCAGGTTTACTGTATCCCTCTGACCTTCTCATTGACGATGAAACACAGAAATAGTGTCGGCTTTAAATAGAAATGGCACAATGCCGACATAAGTACAAGAAGACTGACTCTTCTTACTGCCTATGATTAGAACCATTCCATTGACACTAGTTAAAGATTCCGATGCTTCACTCAAGGTATACTGTATCCCTTGGACCTTCTTATTGACGATGAAACACAGAATTTGCATCGGAATTAAGTAGAAAAGTCACAATGCCGACTTAAGTACAAGAGAACTGACTCTTCTTACTGACTATGTTTGAACCATTCCTGTGACACTAGTTATAGATTCCGATGCTTCACTTCAGGTTTACTGTATCCCTTGGACCTTCTCATTGGCGATGAAACACAGAAATTGCATAGGAATTAAATACAAATGGCAAAATGCCGACTTAAGTACACGAAGAGTGAATCTTCTTACTGTCTATGTTTTGAACCATTCCTGTGACACTAGTTATAGATTCCGATGCGACACTCCTGGTTTACTGTATCCCTTGGACCTTCTCATTGACGATGAAACACAGAAATTGCATCGGAAGTTAATACAAAAGGCACAATGCCGACTTAAGTACAAGAAGACTGACTCTTCTTACTGTCTATGTTTTGAACCATTTCTGTGTCACTAGTTATAGATTCCGATGCTACACTCCAGGTTTAATGTATCCTTTGGACCTGCGTATTGACGATGAAACACAGAAATTGCGTCGGAATTAAATGCTAAAGGCACAATGCCGACTTAAGGACAAGAAGACTGACTCTTCTTACTGACTTTGTTTTGAACCATTCCTGTGACACTAATTAGAGATTCCGATGCTTCACTTCAGGTTCATTCTATCCCTCTGACCCTCTTATTGACGATGAAACACAGAAATTGCATCGGAATTAAATAGAAAAGGCACAATGTCGACTTAAGTACAAGAAGACTGACTCTTCTTACTGTCTATGCTTTGAACCATTTTTGCGACACTAGTCATAGATTCCGATGCTTCACTCCAGGTTTACTGTATCCCTTGGATTTTCTTATTAACGATGAAACACAGAAATTGCATCGGAATTAAATAGAAAAGGCACAATGCCGACTTAAGTACAAGCAGACTGACTCTTCTTACTTACTATGTTTTGAACCATTCCTGTGACACTAGTTATAGATTCCGATGCTTCACTTCAGGTTTACTGTTTACCTTGGACCCTCTTATTGACGATGAAACACAGAAATTGCAGCGGAATTAAATACAAAAGGCACAATGCCGACTTAAGTACAAGAAGACTGACTCTTCATACTGACTATGTTTGAACCATTCCTGTGACACTAGTTATAGATTCCGATGCTTCACTTCAGGTTTACTGTATCCCTTGGACCTTCTCATTGACGATGAAACACAGAAATTGCATCGGAATTAAATACAAATGGCAAAATGCCGACTTAAGTACACGAAGAGTGTATCTTCTTACTGTCTATGTTTTGAACCATTCCTGTGACACTAGTTATAGATTCCGATGCGACACTCCAGGTTTACTGTATCCCTTGGACCTTCTCATTGACGATGAAACACAGAAATTGCATCGGAAGTTAATACTAAAGGCACAATGCCGACTTAAGTACAAGAAGACTGACTCTGCTTACTGTCTATGTTTTGAACGATTCCTGTGACACTAGTATTAGATTCCGATGCTTCACTTCAGGTTTACTGTATCCCTCTGACCTTATTGCCGATGAAACACAGAAATTGCATCGGAATTAAATACAAAATGCACAATGCCGACTTAAGGTCAAGAAGACTGACTCTTCATACTGACTATGCTTTGAACCATTCCTATGACACTAGTTATAGATTCCGATGCTTCACTTCAGGTTAACTGTATCCCTGTGACCTTCTTATTGACGATGAAACACAGAATTTGCATCGGAATTAAATACTAAAGGCACAATGCCGACTTAAGTACAAGAAGACGGACTCGTTTTACTGTCTAAAATTTGAAACATTCCAGTGACACTAGTTATAGATTCCGATGCTTCACTTCAGGTTTACTGTGTCCCTGTGACCTTCGTATTGACGATGAAACACACAAAGTGCATCGGAATTAAATACAAAAGGCACAATGCCGACTTAAGTACAAGAAGACTGACTCTTCTTACAGTCAATGTTTCTAACCATTACAGGGACACTAGTTATTGAATCCGATGCTTGACTCCAGGTTTGCTGTATCCCTTGGACCTTCTTGTTGACGATGAAACACAGAAATTGCTTCGGAATTAAATACAAAAGACACAATGCCGACTCAAGGACAAGAAGACTGACTCTTCTTACTGACTATGTTTTGAACCACTCCTGTGACACTAGTTATAGATTCCGATGCTTCACTTCAGGTTTACTGTATCCCCCTGACCTTCTTATTGACGATGAAACACAGAAATGGCATCGTAATTAAATACAAAAGGCACAATGCCGACTTATGTACAAGAAGAATGACTCTTCTTACTGACTATGTATTGAACCATTCCTGTGACACTAGTTATAGATTCCGATGCTTCACTTCAGGTTTACTGTATCCCTCTGACCTTCTCATTGACGATGAAACACAGAAATTGTATCGGCTTTAAATAGAAAAGGCACAATGCCGACTTAAGTACAAGAAGACTGACTCTTCTTACTGCCTATGATTAGAACCATTCCATTGACACTAGTTAAAGATTCCGATGCTTCACTCCAGGTTTACTGTATCCCTTGGACCTTCTTATTGACGATGAAACACAGAATTTGCATCGGAATTAAGTAGAAAAGTCACAATGCCGACTTAAGTACAAGAGAACTGACTCTTCTTACTGACTATGTTAGAACCATTCCTGTGACACTAGTTATAGATTCCGATGCTTCACTTCAGGTATACTGTTTCACTTGGACCTTCTCATTGGCGATGAAACACAGAAATTGCATAGCAATTAAATACAAATGGCAAAATGCCGACTTAAGTACACGAAGAGTGAATCTTCTTACTGTCTATGTTTTGAACCATTCCTGTGACACTAGTTATAGATTCCGATGCGACACTCCTGGTTTACTGTATCCCTTGGACCTTCTCATTGACGATGAAACACAGAAATTGCATCGGAAGTTAATACAAAAGGCACAATGCCGACTTAAGTACAAGAAGACTGACTCTTCTTACTGTCTATGTTTTGAACCATTTCTGTGACACTAGTTATAGATTCCGATGCTACACTCCAGGTTTAATGTATCCTTTGGACCTGCGTATTGACGATGAAACACAGAAATTGCGTCGGAATTAAATGCTAAAGGCACAATGCCGACTTAAGGACAAGAAGACTGACTCTTCTTACTGACTTTGTTTTGAACCATTCCTGTGACACTAATTAGAGATTCCGATGCTTCACTTCAGGTTCATTCTATCCCTCTGACCTTCTTATTGACGATGAAACACAGAAATTGCATCGGAATTAAATAGAAAAGGCACAATGTCGACTTAAGTACAAGAAGACTGACTCTTCTTACTGTCTATGCTTTGAACCATTTTAGCGACACTAGTCATAGATTCCGATGCTTCACTCCAGGTTTACTGTATCCCTTGGATTTTCTTATTAACGATGAAACATAGAAATTGCATCGGAATTAAATAGAAAAGGCACAATGCCGACTTAAGTACAAGCAGACTGACTCTTCTTACTTACTATGTTTTGAACCATTCCTGTGACACTAGTTATAGATTCCGATGCTTCACTTCAGGTTTACTGTTTACCTTGGACCCTCTTATTGACGATGAAACACAGAAATTGCAGCGGAATTAAATACAAAAGGCACAATGCCGACTTAAGTACACGAAGACTGACTCTTCATACTGACTATGTTTGAACCATTCCTGTGACACTAGTTATAGATTCCGATGCTTCACTTCGGGTTTACTGTATCCCTTGGACCTTCTCATTGACGATGTAACACAGAAATTGCATCGGAATTAAATACAAATGGCAAAATGCCGACTTAAGTACACGAAGAGTGTATCTTCTTACTGTCTATGTTTTGAACCATTCCTGTGACACTAGTTATAGATTCCGATGCGACACTCCAGGTTTACTGTATCCCTTGGACCTTCTCATTGACGATGAAACACAGAAATTGCATCGGAAGTTAATACTAAAGGCACAATGCCGACTTAAGTACAAGAAGACTGACTCTTCTTACTGTCTATGTTTTGAACCATTCCTGTGACACTAGTATTAGATTCCGATGCTTCACTTCAGGTTTACTGTATCCCTCTGACCTTATTGCCGACGAAACACAGAAATTGCATCGGAATTAAATACAAAATGCACAATGCCGACTTAAGGTCAAGAAGACTGACTCTTCATACTGACTATGCTTTGAACCATTCCTATGACACTAGTTATAGATTCCGATGCTTCACTTCAGGTTAACTGTATCCCTGTGACCTTCTTATTGACGATGAAACACAGAATTTGCATCGGAATTAAATACAAAAGGCATAATGCCGACTTAAGTACAAGAAGACGGACTCTTTTTACTGTCTAAAATTTGAAACACTCCAGTGACACTAGTTATAGATTCCGATGCTTCACTTCAGGTTTACTGTGTCCCTGTGACCTTCGTATTGACGATGAAACACAGAAAGTACATCGGAATTAAATACAAAAGGCACAATGCCGACTTAAGTACAAGAAGACTGACTCTTCTTACAGTCAATGTTTCTAACCATTACAGGGACACTAGTTATTGAATCCGATGCTTGACTCCAGGTTTACTGTATCCCTTGGACCTTCTTGTTGACGATGAAACACAGAAATTGCTTCGGAATTAAATACAAAAGACACAATGCCGACTCAAGGACAAGAAGACTGACTCTTCTTACTGACTATGTTTTGAACCACTCCTGTGACACTAGTTATAGATTCCGATGCTTCACTTCAGGTTTACTGTATCCCCCTGACCTTCTTATTGACGATGAAACACGGAAATGGCATCGGGATTAAATACAAAAGGCACAATGCCGACATATGTACAAGAAGACTGACTCTTCTTACTGACTATGTATTGAACCATTCCTGTGACACTAGTTATAGATTCCGATGCTTCACTTCAGGTTACTGTATCCCTGTGACCTTCTCATTGAGGATGAAACACAGAAATTGTATCGGCTTTAAATAGAAAAGGCACAATGCCGACTTAAGTACAAGAAGACTGACTCTTCTTACTGCCTATGATTAGAACCATTCCATTGACACTAGTTAAAGATTCCGATGCTTCACTCCAGGTTTACTGTATCCCTTGGACCTTCTTATTGACGATGAAACACAGAATTTGCATCGGAATTAAGTAGAAAAGTCACAATGCCGACTTAAGTACAAGAGAACTGACTCTTCATACTGACTATGTATTGAACCATTCCTGTGACCCTAGTTATAGATTCCGGTGCTTCACTTCAGGTTTATTGTATCCCTCTGACCTTCTTATTGACGATGAAACACGGAAATTGCTTCGGAATTAAATAGAAAATGCACAATGCCGACTTAAGTACAAGAAGACTGACTCTTCTTACTTACTATGTTTTGAACCATTCCTGTGACACTAGTTATAGATTGCGATGCTTCACTTCAGGTTTACTGTTTACCTTGGACCGTCATATTGACGATGAAACACAGAAATTGCAGCGGAATTAAATACAAAAGGCACAATGCCGACTTAAGTACAAGAAGACTGACTCTTCTTACTGTCTATGTTTTGAACCATTCCTGTGACACTAGTAATAGATTCCGATGCTTTACTTCAGGTTTACTGTATCCCTCTGACCTTCTTATTGACGATGAAACACAGATATTGCATCGGAATTAAATACAAAAGGCACAATGCCGACTTAAGTACAAGAAGACTGACTCTTCCTACTGTCTATGTTTATAACCATTCCTGTGACACTAGTATTAGATTCCGTTGCTTCACTTCAGGTTTACTGTATCCCTCTGACCGTATTGCCGATGAAACACAGAAATTGCATCGGAATTAAATACAAAATGCACTATGCCGACTTAAGGACAAGAAGACTGACTCTTCATACTGACTATGCTTTGAACCATTCCTATGACACTAGTTATAGATTCCGATGCTTCACTTCAGGTTAACTGTATCCCTGTGACCTTCTTATTGACGAAGAAACACAGAAATTGCATCGGAATTAAATACAAAAGGCACAATGTCGACTTAAGTACAAGAAGACGGACTCTTCTTACTGTCTAAAATTTGAAACATTCCAGTGACACTAGTTATAGATTCCGATGCTTCACTTCAGGTTTACTGTGTCCCTGTGACTTTCGTATTGACGATGAAACACAGAAAGTGCATCGGAATTAAATACAAAAGGCACAATGCCGACTTAAGTACAAGAAGACTGACTCTTCTTACAGTCAATGTTTCTAACCATTACAGTGACACTAGTTATTGAATCCGATGCTTGACTCCAGGTTTACTGTATCCCTTGGACCTTCTTATTGACGATGAAACACAGTAATTGCTTCGGAATTAAATACAAAAGAAACAATGCCGACTCAAGGACAAGAAGACTGACTCTTCTTACTGACTATGTTTTGAACCACTCCTGTGACACTAGTTATAGATTCCGATGCTTCACTTCAGGTTTACTGTATCCCTCTGACCTTCTTATTGACGATGAAACACAGATATGGCATCGGAATTAAATACAAAAGGCACAATGCCGACTGATGTACAAGAAGACTGACTCTTCTTACTGACTATGTATTGAACCATTCCTGTGACACTAGTTATAGATTCTGATGCTTCACTTCAGGTTTACTGTATCCCTCTGACTTTCTCATTGACGATGAAACACAGAAATTGTATCGGCTTTAAATAGAAAAGGCACAATGCCGACTTAAGTACCAGAAGACTGACTCTTCTTACTGCCTATGATTAGAACCATTCCATTGGCACTAGTTAAAGATTCCGATGCATCACTCCAGGTTTACTGTATCCATTGGACCTTCGTATTGACGATGAAACACAGAATTTGCATCGGAATTAAGTAGAAAAGGCACAATGCCGACTTAAGTACAAGAAGACTGACTCTTCTTACTGACTATGTTTGAACCATTCCTGTGACACTAGTTATAGATTCCGATGCTTCACTTCAGGTTTACTGTATCCCTCGGACCTTCTTATTGACGATGAAACACAGAAATTGCATCGGAATGAAATACAAAAGGCACAATGCCGACTTAAGTACAAAAAGACTGACTCCTCTTACTGTCTATGTTTTGAACCATTCCTGTCACACTAGTTATAGATTCCGATGCTTCACTCAAAGTTTACTGTATCCCTTGGACGTTCTAATTGACGATGAAACACAGAAATTGCTTTGGAATTAAATAGAAAAGGCACAATGCCGACATAAGTACAGGAAGACTGACTCTTCTTACTGATTATAGTTTGAACCATTCCTGTGACACTAGTTATGGATTCCGTTGCTTTACTTCAAGTTTACTGTATACCGTGGACCTTCTTATTGACGATGAAACACAGAAATTGCATCGGAATTAAATAGAAAGGCACAATGTCGACTTAAGTACAAGAAGACTCACTCTTCTTACTGTCAATGCTTTGAACCATTCCTGTGACACTAGTTATAGATTCCGATGCTTCACTCCAGGTTTACTATATCCCTTGGACCTTCTTATTGACGATGAAATATAGAAATTGCATCGGAATTAAATAGAAAAAGCACAATGCCGACTTAAGTAAAAGAAGACTGACTCTTCTTACTGACTATGTTTTGAACCATTCCTGTGACACTAGTTATAGATTCCGATGCTTCACTTCAGGATTACAGTATACCTTGGCCCTTCTTATTGACGATGAAACACAGAAATTGCATGGGAATTAAATACAAAAGGCACAATGCCGGCTTAAGTACAAGATGACTGACTCTTCCTACTGTCTATGTTTTGAACCATTCCTGTGACACTAGTTATAGATTCCGACGCTTCACTTCAGGTTTACTGTATCCCTCTGACCTTATTGCCGATGAAACACAGATATTGCATCGGAATTAAATAGAAAAGGCAAAATGCCGACTTAAGAACAAGAAGACTGACTCTTCTTACTGACTTTGCTCTGAACCATTCCTGAGACACTAATTATAGATTCCGATGCTTCACTTCAGGTTTATTGTATCCCTCTGACCTTCGTATTGACGATGAAACACAGAAATTGCATCGGAATTAAATAGAAAATGCACAATGCCGTCTTAAGTACAAGAAGACTGACTCTTCTTATTGTCTATGTTTTGAACCATTCTTGTGACACTAGTTATAGATTCCGATGCTTCACTCCGGGTGTACTGTATCCCCTGGACCTTCTTATTGACGATGAAATACAGAAATTGCATTGGAATTAATTACAAAAGGCACAATGCAGACTTAAGAACAAGAAGACTGACTCTTCTTACTGACTATGTTTTGAACCATTCCTGTGACTCTAGTTATAGATTCCGATGCTTCACTTCAGGTTTACTGTATACCTTGGACCTTCTTATTGACGATGAAACACAGAAATTGCATCGGAATTAAATACAAAAGGCACAATGCCGACTTAAGTACAAGAAGACTAACTCCTCCTACTGTCTATGCTTTGAACCATTCCTGTGACACTAGTTTTGGATTCCGATGCTTCACTTCAGGTTTACTGTATCCCTTGGACCTTCTTATTGACGATGAAACACAGAAATTGCATCGGAATTAAATACAATAGGCAAAATGCCGACTTAAGTACACGAAGACTGACTCTTCTTACTGTCTGTGTTTTGAACCATTCCTGTGACACTAGTTATACATTCCGATGCTACACTCCAGGTTTACTGTATCCCTTGGACGTTCTTATTGACGATGAAACACAGAAATTGCATCCGAATTAAATACAAAAAGCACAATGCCGACTTAAGTACAAGAAGACTGTCTCTTACTATTGTCTATATTTTGAACCATTCCTGTGACACTAGTTGTGGATTCCGATGTTTCACTTCAGGTTTACTGTATCCCACTGATCTTCTTATTGACGATGAAACACAGAAATTGCATCGGAATTAAATACAAAAGGCACAATGCCAACTTAAGGACAAGAAGACTGACTCTTCTTACTGACTATGTTTGAACCATTCCTGAGACACTAGTTATTGATTCCGATGCTTCACTCCACGTTTACTATATCCCTTGGACCTTGTTATTGACGATGAAACACAGAAATTGCATCGGAATTAAATACAAAAGGCACAATGCCGCCTTAAGTACAAGAAGACTGACTCCTCTTACTGACTATGTTTTGAACCATTCCTGTGACACTAGTTATAGATTCCGATGCTTCACTTCAGGTTTACTGTGTCCCTTGGTCCTTCTTATTGACGATGTAGCACAGAAATTGCACCGGAATTTAATACAAAAGGCACAATGCCGACTTAAGTACAAGAAGAGTGACTCTTCCTACTGTCTATGCTTTGAACCATTCCTGTGTCACTAGTTTTGGATTCCGATGCTTCACGTCAGGTTTACTGTAACCCTCTGACCTTCTCATTGACGATGAAACACAGAAATTGCATCGGAATTAATTACAAAAGGCACAATGCCGACTTAAGGACAAGAAGACTGACACTTCTTACTGACTTTGTTTTGAACCATTCCTGTGACACTAATTATAGATTCCGATGCTTCACTTCGGGTTTAATGTATCCCTCTGACGTTCGTATTGACGATGAAACACAGAAATTGAATCGGAATTAAATAGAAAACGCACAATGTCGACTTAAGTACAAGTAGGCTGACTCTTCTTACTGTCTATGTTTTGAGACATTCTTGTGACACTAGTTATAGATTCCGATGCTTCACTCTAGGTTTACTGTATCCCTTGGACCATCTTATTGACGATGAAATACAGAAATTGCAACGCAATTAAATAGAAAATGCACGATGCCGACTTAAGTACAAGAAGACTGACTCTTCCTACTGTCTATGTTTTCAACCAAATCTGTGACACTAGTTATAGAGTGCGATGCTTCACTTCAGTTTTACTGTATCCCTTGGACCTTCTTATTGACGATGAAACACAGAAATTGCATCGGAATTAAATACAAAAGGCACAATGCCGACTTAAGTACAAGACGTCTGACTCTTCTTTCTGACTATGTTTTGAACCATTCCTGTGACACTAGTTATAGATTCCGATGCTTCACTTCAGGTTTACTGTATCCCTCTGACCTTTTTGCCGATGAAACACAGAAATTGCATCGGAATTAAATACAAAAGGCACAATGCCGACTTAAGGACCAGTAGACTGACTCTTCTTACTGACTATGTTTTGAATCATTCCGGTGACACTAGTTATAGATTCCGATGCTCCACTTCAGGTTTACTGTTTCCCTTGGGCCTCCTTATTGACGATGAAACACAGAAATTGCATCGGAATTAAATACAAAAGGCACAATGCCGACTTAAGTACAAGAAGACTGACTCTTCCTACTGTCTATGTTTTCAACCATTTCTGTGACACTAGTTATAGAGTGCGATGCTTCACTTCAGGTTTACTGTATCCCTTGGACCTTCTTATTGACGATGAAACACAGAAATTGCATCGGAATTAAATACAAAAGGCACAATGCCGACTTAAGTACAAGACGTCTGACTCTTCTTACTGTCTATGTTTTGAACCATTACTGTGACACTAGTTATTGATTCCGATGCTTCACTCCAGGTTTTCTGTATCACTTGGACCTTCTTATTGACGATGAAACACAGAAATTGCATCGAAATCAAATAGAAAAGGCACAATGCCGACTTCAGTACAAGAGGACTGTCTTTTCTTACTGTCTATGTTTTGAACCATTCCTGTGACACTAGTTATAGGTTCAGATGCTTCACTCCAGGTTTACTGTATCCCTTGGACCATCTTATTGACGACGAAACACAGAAATTGCATCGGAATTAAATAGAAAAGGCTCAATGCCAACTTATGTACAAGAAGAGTGACTCTTCTTACTGATAATAGTTTGAACCATTCCTGTGACACTAGTTACAGAATCCGATGCTTTACTTCAGGTTTACTGTATCCCTCTGAACTTCTTATTGACGATGAAACACAGAAATTGCATCGGAATTAAATACAAAAGCCACAATGCCGACTTAAGTACAATAAGACTGACTCTTCCTACAGTCTATGATTTGAACCATTTCTGTGACACTAGTTGAAGAGTCCGATGCTTCACCTCAGGTTTTCTGTATCCCTTGGACCTTCTTATTGACGATGAATCACAGAAATTACATCGGAATTAAATACAAAAGGCACAATGCCGGCTTAAGTTCAAGAAGACTGACTCTTCTTACTGTCTATATTTTGAACCATTCCAGTGACACTAGTTATAGATTCCGATGCTTCACTTCAGGTTTACTGTATCCCTTGGCCTCCTTATTGACGATGAAACACAGTAATTGCATTGGAATTAAATACAAATGGCACAATGCCGACTTAAGTACAAGAAGACTGACTCTTCTTACTGTCTATGTTTGAACCATCAGTGTGGCACTAGTTATAGATTCCGATGCTTCACTCCAGGTTTACTGTATCCCTTGGACCTTCTTATTGACGATGAAACACAGAAATTGCATAGGAATCAAATACAAAAGGCACAATGCCGATTTAAGGACAAGAAGACCGACTCTTCTTACTGACTATGTTTTGAACCATTCCTGTGACACTAGTTATAGATTCCGATGCTTCACTTCAGGTTTACTGTACCCCTCTGACCTTCTTATTGACGATGAAACACAGATATTGCATCGGAATTAAATACAAAAGGCACAATGCCGACATAAGTACAAGAACACTGTCTCTTCCTACTCTCTATGATTTGAACCATTCCTTTGACACTAGTTATAGATTCCGATGCTTCACTTCAGGTTTACTGTATCCCTTGTACCTTCTTATTGACGATGAAACACAGAAATTGCATCGGAAATTAATACAAAAGGCACAATGCCGACATAAGTACATGAAGACCGACTCTTCTGATTGACAATGATTTGAACCATTCATGTGACACTAGTTATAGATTCGAATGCTTCACTTCTGGTTTACTGTGTCCCTTGGACATTATTATTGACGATGAAACACAGAAATTGCGTCGGAATTAAATACAAAATGCACAATGCCGACTTGAGTACAAGAAGACTGACTCTTGTTACTTTCTATGCTTTGAACCATACCTGTGACACTAGTTATAGGTTCCGGTGCTTCACTCCAGGTTTAATATATCCCTTGGACCTTCTTATTGACGATGAAACACAGAATTTGCGTCGGAATTAAATACAAAAGGCACAATGCCGACTTAAGGACAAGATGACTGACTCCTCTTACTGACTATGATTTGAACCATTCCTGTGACACTAGTTATAGATCTCGATGCTTCACTCCAGGTTTACTGTATCCCTTGGACGTTCTTATTGACGATGAAACACAGAAATTGCATCGAAATTAAATAGAAAAGGCACAATGCCGACTTAAGGACAAGAAGACTGGCTCTTCTTACTGACTATGTTTTGAACCATTCCTGTGACACTAGTTATAGATTCCGATGGTTCACTTCAGGTTTACTGTACCCCTTTGACCTTCTTATTGACGATGAAACACAGAAATTTCAACGGATTTAGATACGAAAGGAACAATGCCGATTTAAGTACAAGAAGACTGTCTCTTCTTACTGACTATGTTTTGAACCATTCCTGTGACACTAGTTATAGATTCCGATGCGTCACTTCAGGTTTACTCTATCACTCTGACCTTCTTGTTGACGATGAAACACAGAAATTGCATCGGAATTAAATACAAAAGGCTCAATGTCGACTTAAGTACACGAAGACTGACTCTTCTTACTGTCTATGTTTTGAACCATTCCTGTGACACTAATTGTAGATTTCGATGCTTCACTTCAGGTTTACTGTATCCCTTGGATCTTCTTATTGACGATGAAACACAGAAATTGCATCGGAATTAAATACAAAAGTCACAATGCCGACTTAAGTACAAGAAGACTGACTCATCCTATTGTCTATGCTTTGAACCATTCCTGTGACACTAGTTTTGAAATTCCGATGCTTCACTTCAGGTTTACTGTAATCGTCTGACCTTCCTATTAACGATGAAACACAGAAATTGCATGGGAATTAAATACAAAAGGCACAATGCCGACTAAAATACAAGAAGACTCACTCTTTGTACTGTCTATGTTTTGAACCATTCCTGTGACACTAGTTATAGATTCCGATGCTTCACTTCAGGTTTACTGTATCCCTCTGACCTTATTGCCGATGAAACACAGAAATTGCATCGGAATAAAATACTAAAGGCACAATGCCGACTTAAGGACAAGATGACCAAATCTTCTTACTGGCTATGTTTTGAACCATTCCTGTGACACTAGTTATAGATTCCGATGCTTCACTTCAGGTTTACTGTTTCCCTTGGACCTTCTTTTTGACGATGAAACACAGAAATTGCATCGGAATTATATACAAAAGGCACAATGCCGACTTAAGTACAAGAAGACTGACTCTTCTTAATGTCTATATTTTGAAACATTCCAGTGACACTAGTTATAGTTTCCGATGCTTCACTTCAGGTTTACAGTATCCCTTGGACCTTCTTATTGACGATGAAACACAGCAATTGCATCGGAATTAAATACAAAAGGTACAATGCCGACTTAAGTACAAGAAGTCTGACTCTTCTTACTGTCTATGTTTTCAACCATTACTGTGACACTAGTTATTGATTCCGATGCTTCACTCCAGGTTTTCTGTATCCCTTGGACCTTCTTATTGACGATGAAACACAGATATTGCATCGGAATTAAATACAAAAGGCACAATGCCGACTTAAGTACAAGAAGACTGATTCTTACTCCTGTCTATGCTTTCAACCATTTCTGTGACACTAGTTATAGATTCCGATGCTTCTCTCCAGGTTTACTGTATCCCTTGGACCACCTTATTGACGATGATACACAGAAATTGCATCGGAATTAAATAGAAAAGGCACAATGCCGACTTAAGTACAAGTAGAGTGAATCTTCTTACTGATTATAGTTTGAACCATTCCTGTGACACTAGTTACAGAATCCGATGCTTTACTTCAGGTTTACTGTATCCCTCTGACCTTCATATTGACGATGAAACACAGAAATTGCATCGGAATTAAATACAAAAGCCACAATGCCGACTTAAGTACAAGAAGACTGACTCTTCTTACTCTCTATATTTTGAACCATTCAAGTGACACTATTTATAGATTCCGATGCTTCACTTCAGGTTTTTCTGTTTCCCTTGGACCTTCTAATTAACGATGAAGCACAGAAATTGCATCGGAATTAAATACAAATGGAACAATGCCGACTTAAGTACAAAAAGACTGACTCTTCCTACTGTCTATGCTTTCAACCGTTTCTGTGACACTAGTTATAGATTCCGATGCTTCTCTCCAGGTTTACTGTATCCCTTGGACCACCTTATTGACGATGAAACACAGAAATTGCATCGGAATGAAATAGAAAAGGCACAATGCCGACTTAAGTACAAGAAGACTGACTCTTCTTAATGTCTATATTTTGAAACATTCCAGTGACACTAGTTATAGATTCCGATGCTTCACTCCAGGTTTGCTGTATCCCTTGGACCTCCTAATTGACGATGAAACACAGAAATTGCATCAGAATCAAATACAAAAGGCACAATGCCGATTTAAGTACAAGAAGACTGACTCTTCTTACTGACTATGTTTTGAACCATTCCTGTGACGATAGTTATAGATTCCGATGCTTTACTTCAGGTTTACTGTACCCCTCTGACCTTCTTATTGACGATGAAACACAGAAATTGAATCGGAATTAAATACAAAAGGCACAATGCCGACTTAAGTATATGATGACTGACTCTTCTTATTGTCTATGTTTGAACCATTCCTGTGACACTATTTATAGATTCCGATGCTTCACTTCAGGTTTACTGTATCCCTTGGACCTTCGTATTGACGATTAAACTCAGAAATTGCTTCGGAATAAGATACAAAAGGCTCAATGCCGACTTAAGTACAAGAAGTCTGACTCTTCTTACTGTCTATGCTTTGAACCATTACTGTGACACTAGTTATTGATTCCGATGCTTCACTCCAGATTTACTGTATCCCTTGGACCCTCTTATTGACGATGAAACACAGAAATTGCATCGAAATTAAATAGAAAAGGCACAATGCCGACTAAAGTACAAGAAGGCTTACTCTTCCTACTGATTATAGTTTGAACCATTCCTGTGACACTAGTTACAGAATCCGATGCTTTACTTCAGGTTTACTGTATCCCTCCGACCTTCTTATTGACGATGAAACACAGAAATTGCAACGGAATTAAATAGAAAAGGCACAATGCCGACTTAAGGACAAGAAGACCAACTCTTCTTACTGATAATAGTTTGAACCATTCCGGTGACACTAGTTATAGATTCCGATACTTCACTTTAGGTTTACTGTTTCCCTTGGACCTTCTAATTAACGATGAAACACAGAAATTGCATCGGAATTAAATACAAAAGGCACAATGCCGACTTAAGTATAAGAAGACTGACTCTTCCTACAGTCTACGATTTGAACCATTTCTGTGACACTAGTTGAAGAGTCCGATGCTTCACTTCGCGTTTTCTGTATCCCTTGGATATTCTTATTGACGATGAATCACAGAAATTACATCGGAATTAAATACAAAAGGCACAATGCCGGCTTAAGTTCAAGACGACTGACTCTTCTTACTGTCTTTATTTTGAACCATTCCAGTGACACTAGTTATAGATTCCGATGCTTCACTTCAGGTTTACTGTATCCCTTGGACCTCCTTACTGACGATGAAACACAGAAATTGCATCGGAATTAAATACAAAAGGCACAATCCGACTTAAGTACAAGAAGACTGACTCTTCTTACTGTCAATGTTTGAAACATTAGTGTGGCACTAGTTATAGATTCCGATGCTTCACTCCAGGTTTACTGTATCCCTTGGACCTTCTTATTGACGATGAAGCACAGAAATTGCATCGGAATCAAATACAAAAGGCACAATGCCGACATAAGGACAAGAAGACTGACTCTTCTTACTGACTATGTTTTGAACCATTCCTGTGACACTAGTTATAGATTCCGATGCTTCACTTGAGGTTTACTGTACCCCTCTGACCTTCTTATTGACGATGAAATACAGAAATTGCATCGGAATTAAATACAAAAGGCACAATGCCGACTTAAGTACATGAAGACAGACTCTTCTTATTGTCTATGTTTTTTAACCATTCCTGTGACACTAGTTATAGTTTCCGATGCTTCACTTCAGGTTTACTGTATACCTTGGACCTTCTTTTTGACGATGAAACACAGAAATTGCATCGGAATTAAATACAAAAGGCACAATGCCGACTTAAGTCAAGAAGACTGACTTTTCTTACTGACTATGTTTTGAACCACTCCTGTGACACTAGTTATAGATTCCGATGCCTCACTTCAGGTTTACTGTGTCCCTGTGCCCTACGTATTGACGATGAAACACAGAAAGTGCATCGGAATTAAATACAAAAGGCACAATGCCGACTTAAGTACAAGATGACTGACTCCTCTTACAGTCAATGTTTCTAACCATTACAGTGACACTAGTTATTGAATCCGATGCTTGACTCCTGGTTTACTGTATCCCTTAAACCTTCTTATTGACGATGAAACACAGAAATTGCTTCGGAATTAAATACAAAAGACACAATGCCGACTCAAGGACAAGAAGACTGTCTCTTCTTATTGACTATGTTTTGAACCACTCCTGTGACACTAGTTATAGATTCCGATGCTTCACTTCAGGTTTACTGTATCCCTCTGACCTTCTTGTTGACGACGAAACACAGAAATGGCATCGGAATTAAATACAAAAGGCACAATGCCGACTTATGTACAAGAAGACTGACTCTTCAAACTGACTATGTATTGAACCATTCCTGTGACACTAGTTATAGATTCCGATGCTTCACTTCAGGTTTACTGTATCCCTCTGACCTCCTCATTGACGATGAAACACAGAAATTGTATCGGCTTTAAATAGAAAAGACACAATGCCGACTTAAGTACAAGAAGACTGACTCTTCTTACTGCCTATGATTAGAACCATTCGGTTGACACTAGTTAAAGATTCCGATGCTTCACTCCAGGTTTACTGTATCCCTTGGACCTTCTTATTGACGACGAAACACAGAATTTGCTTCGGAATTAAGTAGAAAAGGCACAATGCCGACTTAAGTACAAGAAGACTGACTCTTCTTACTGACTATGTTTGAACCATTCCTGTGACACTAGTTATAGATTCCGATGCTTCACTTCAGGTTTACTGTATCCCTTGGACCTTCTCATTGACGATGAAACACAGAAATTGCATCGGAATTAAATACAAATGGCAAAACGCCGACTTAAGTACACGAAGAGTGAATCTTCTCACTGTCTATGTTTTGAACCATTCCTGTGACACTAGTTATAGATTCCGATGCGACACTCCAGGTTTACTGTATCCCTTGGACCTTCTCATTGACGATGAAACACAGAAATTGCATCGGAAGTTAATACAAAAGGCACAATGCCAACTTAAGTACAAGAAGACTGACTCTTCTTACTGACTATGCTTTGAACCATTTTTGTGACACTAGTTATAGATTCCGATACTTCACTTCGGGTTTACTGTATCCCTCTGACCTTCTTATTGACGATGAAACACAGAAATTGCATCGGAATGAAATACAAAAGGCACAATGCCGACTTAAGTACAAAAAGTCTGACTCCTCTTACTGTCTATGTTTTAAACCATTCCTGTCACACTAGTTATAGATTCCGATGCTTCACTCCAAGTTTACTGTATCCGTTGGACGTTCTAATTGACGATGAAACACAGAAATTGCATCGGAATTAAATAGAAAAGGCACAATGCCGACTTAAGTACAGGAAGACTGACTCTTCTTACTGATTATAGTTTGAACCATTCCTGTGACACTAGTTATGGATTCCGTTGCTTTACTTCAGGTTTACTGTATACCGTGGACCTTCTTATTGACGATGAGACACAGAAATTCCATCGGAATTAAATAGAAAAGGCACAATGTCGACTTAAGTATAAGAAGACTGACCCTTCTTACTGTCTATGCTTTGAACCATTCCTGTGACACTAGTTATAGATTCCGATGCTTCACTCCAGGTTTACTGTATCCCTTGGACCTTCTTATTGACGATGAAATATAGAAATTGCATCGGAATTAAATAGAAAAAGCACAATGCCGACTTAAGTACAAGAAGACTGACTCTTCTTACTGACTATGTTTTGAACCATTCCTGTGACACTAGTTATAGATTCCGATGCTTCACTTCAGGATTACAGTATACCTTGGCCCTTCTTATTGACGATGAAACACAGAAATTGCATCGGAATTAAATACAAAAGGCACAATGCCGACTTAAGTACAAGATGACTGACTCTTCCAACTGTCTATGCTTTGAACCATTCCTGTGACACTAGTTTTGGATTCAGATGCTTCACTTCAGGTTAACTGTATCCCTCTGACCTTCTTATTGACGATGAAACTCAGAAATTGCATGGGAATTAAATACAAAAGGCACAATGCCGACATAAGTACAAGAAGACTGACTCTTCCAACTGTCTATGTTTTGAACCATTCCTGTGACACTAGTTATAGATTCCGACGCTTCACTTCAGGTTTAATGTATCCCCCTGACCTTATTGCCGATGAAACACAGAAATTGCATCGGAATTAAATAGAAAAGGCACAATCCCGGCTTAAGGACAAGAAGACTGAGTCTTCTTACTGACTTTGCTCTGAACCATTACTGAGACACTAATTATAGATTCCGATGCTTCACTTCAGGTTTTTTGTATCCCTCTGACCTTCTTATTGACGATGAAACACAGAAATTGCATCGGAATTAAATAGATAATGCACAATACCGACTTAAGTACAAGAAGACTGACTCTTCTTACTGTCTATGTTTTGAACCATTCTTGTGACACTAGTTATAGATTCTGATGCTTCACTCCGTGTGTACTGTATCCCCTGGACCTTCTTATTGACGATGAAATACAGAAATTGCATCGGAATTAAATACAAAAGGCACAATGCCGACTTAAGAACAAGAAGATTGACTCTTCTTACTGACTATGTTTTGAACCATTACTGTGACTCTAGTTATAGATTCCGATGCTTCACTTCAGGTTTACTGTATACCTTGAACCTTCTTATTGACGATGAAACACAGAAATTGTATCGGAATAAAATACAAAAGGCACAATGCCGACTTAAGTACAAGAAGACTAGCTCCTCCTACTGTCTATGTTTTGAATCATTCCTGTGACACTAGTTTTGGATTCCGATGCTTCACTTCAGGTTTACTGTATCCCGCTGACGTTCTTATTGACGATGAAACACTGAAATTGCATGGGAATGTAATTCAAAAGGCACAATGCCGACTTAAGTACAAGAAGACTGACTCTTCCTACTGTCTACGTTTTGAACCATTCCTGTGACACTAGTTATACATTCCGATGCTTCACTTCAGGTTTACTGTATCCCTTGGACCTTCTTATTGACGATGAAACACAGAAATTGCATCGGAATTAAATACAAAAGGCACAATGCCGACTTAAGTACAAGAAGACTGACTCTTCTTAATGACTATGTTTAGAACCATTCCTGTGACACTAGTTATAAATTCCGATGCTTCACTTCAGGTTTACTGTATCCCTCTGGCCTTCGTAGTGACGATGACACACAGATGTTGCATCGGAATTAAATAGAAAAGGCACAATGCCGACTTAAGTACAAAAAGACTGACTCTTCTTACTGTCATTGTTTTGAACCATTCCTGTGACACTAGTTATAGATTCCGATGCTTCGCTCCAGGTTTACTGAATCCCTTGTACCTTCTAATTGACGTTGAAACAGAGAAATTATATCGGAATTCAATAGAAAAGGCACAATGCCGACTTAAGTACAGGAAGACTGACGCTTCTTACTGATTATAGTTTGAACCATTCCTGTGACACTAGTTATAGATTCCGATGCTTTACTTCAGGTTTACTGTATACCTTGGCCCTTCTTATTGACGATGAAACACAGAAATTGCATCTGAATTAAATACAAAAGGCACAATGCCGACTTAAGTACAAGAAGACTGACTCTTACTATTGTCTATATTTTGAACCATTCCTGTGACACTAGTTGTGGATTCCGATGCTTCACTTCAGGTTTACTGTATCGTTCTGACCTTCTTATTGACGATGAAACACAGAAATTGCATCGGAATTAAATACAAAAGGCACAATGCCAACTTAAGGACAAGAAGACTGACTCTTCTTACTGACTATGCTTTGAACCATTCCTGAGACAATAGTTATAGATTTCGATGCTTCACTCCAGGTTTACTATATCCCTTGGACCTTGTTATTGACGATGAAACACAGAAATTGCATCGGAATTAAATACAAAAGGCACAATGCCGACTTATGTACAAGAAGACTGACTCTTATAACTGACTATGTTTTGAACCATTCCTGTGACACTAGTTATAGATTCCAATGCTTCACTTCAGGTTTACTGTATCCCTTGGACCTTCTTATTGACGATATAGCACAGAAATTGCATCGGAATTTAACACAAAAGGCACAATGCCGACTTAAGTACAAGAAGAGTGACTCTTCCTACTGTCTATGCTTTGAACCATTCCTGTGTCACTAGTTTTGGATTCCGATGCTTCACTTCAGGTTTACTGTATCCCTCTGACCTTCTCATTGACGATGAAACACAGAAATTGCATCGGAATTAAATAGAAAAGGCATAATGCCAACTTAAGTAAAAGAAGACTGACTCTACTTACTGTCTATGATTTGAACCATTCCTGTGACACTAGTTGTAGATTCCGATGCTTCACATGAGGTTTACTGTATCCCTTGGACCTTCTTATTGACGCTGAAACACAGAAATTGCGTCGGATTAAATACAAAAGGCACAATGCCGACTTAAGTACAAGAAACCGACTCATCCTACTGTCTATGCTTTGAACCATTCCTGTGACACTAGTTATAAATTCCGATGCTTCACTTCAGGTTTACTGTATCCCTTGTACCTTCTTATTGACGATGTAACACAGAAATTGCATCGGAAAAAATACAAAAGGCACAATGGCGACTTAAGTACATGAAAACCGTCTCTTCTTACTGACAATGATTTGATTCATTCCTGTGACACTAGTTATAGATTCCGATGCTTCACTTCAGGTTTACCGTATCCCTTGGACATTCTTATTGACGATGAAACACAGAAATTGCATCGGAATTAAATACAAAACGCACAAAGCCGACTTAAGTACAAGAAGACTGACTCTTCTTACTGTCTATGTTGTGATCCATTCCTGTGACACTAGTTATAGATTCCGATGCTTCACTTCAGGTTAACTGTACCCCTTGGACCTTCTTATTGACGATGAAACACAGAAATTGCATCGGAATTAAATAGAAAAGACACAATGCCAACTTAAGTAAAAGAAGACTGACTCTTCTTACTGTCTATGATTTGAACCATTGCTGTGACACTAGTTGTAGATTCCGATGCTTCACTTCAGGTTTACTGTATCCCTTGGACCTTCTTATTGACGATGAAACACAGAAATTGCATCGGAAAAAAATACAAAAGGCACAATGGCGACTTCAGTACATGAAAACCGATACTTCTTCTTGACAATGATTTGAACCATTCCTGTGACACTAGTTATAGATTCCGATGCTACACTCCAGGTTTATTGTATCCTTTGGACCTTATTATTGACGATGAAACACAGAAATTGCATCGGAATTAAATACAAAAGGCACAATGCCGACTTAAGTACAAGAAGACTGACTCTTCCTACTGTCTATGTTTTCTTCCATTTCTGTGACACTAGTTATAGAGTGCGATGCTTCACTTCAGGTTTACTGCATCCCTTGGACCTTCTGATTGACGATGAAACACAGAAATTGCATCGGAATTAAATACAAAAGGCACAATGCCGACTTAGGTACAAGACGTCTGACTCTTCTTACTGTCTACGTTTTGAACCATTACTGTGACACTAGTTATTGATTCCGATGCTTCACTCCAGGTTCTGTATCCCTTGGACCTTCGTATTGACGATGAAACACAGAAATTGCATCGAAATCAAATAGAAAAGGCACAATGCCGACTTCAGTACAAGAAGACTGACTTTCTTACTGTCTATGTTTTGAACCATTCCTGTGACACTAGTTATAGGTTCCGATGCTTCACTCCAGGTTTACTGTATCCCTTGGACCATCTTATTGACGACGAAACACAGAAATTGCAACGGAATTAAATAGAAAAGGCACAATTCCGACTTACGTACAAGAAGAGTGACTCTTCTTACTGATAATAGTTTGAACCATTCCTGTGACACTAGTTACAGAATCCGATGCTTTACTTCAGGTTTACTGTATCCCTCTGACCTTCTTATTGACGATGAGACACAGAAATTGCATCGGAATTAAATACAAAAGCCACACATGCCGACTTAAGTACAAGAAGACTGACTCTTCCTACAGTCTATGATTTGAACCATTTCTGTGACACTAGTTGAAGAGTCCGATGCTTCACTTCAGGTTTTCTGTATCCCTTGGACATTATTATTGACGATGAAACACAGAAATTGCATCGGAATTAAATACAAAATGCCACAATGCCGACTTGAGTACAAGATGATTGACTCTTGTTACTTTCTATGTTTTGAACCATTCCTGTGACACTAGTTATAGGTTCCGGTGCTTTGCTTCAGGTTTACTGTATCCCTCTGACCTCCTTATTGACGATGAAACACAGAAATTGCATCGGAATTAAATACAAATGCCAAAATGCCGACTTAAGTACAAGAAGACTGACTCTTCTTACTCTCTATATTTTGAACCATTCCAGTGACACTAGTTATAGATTCCGATGCTTCACTTCAGGTTTACTGTTTCCCTTGGACCTTCTAATTAACGATGAAGCACAGAAATTGCATCGGAATTAAATACAAAAGGAACAATGCCGACTTAAGTTTAAGAAGACTGACTCTTCCTACAGTCAATGATTTGAACCATTTCTGTGACACTAGTTGAAGAGTCCGATGCTTCACTTCAGGTTTTCTGTATCCCTTGGACCTTCGTATTGACGATGAATCACAGAAATTATATCGGAATTAAATACAAAAGGCACAATGCCGGCTTAAGTTCAATAAGACTGACCCTTCTCACTGTCTATATTTTGAACCATTCCAGTGACACTAGTTATAGATTCCGATGCTTCACTTCAGGTTTACTGTATCCCTTGGACCTCCTTATTGACGATGAAACTCAGAAATTGCATCGGAATTAAATACAAAAGGCACAATGCCGACTTAAGTACAAGAAGACTGACTCTTCTTACTGTCTATGTTTGAACCATTAGTGTGGCACTACTTACAGATTCCGATGCTTCACTCCAGGTTTACTGTATCCCTTGGACCACCTTATTGACGGTGAAACACAGAAATTGCATCAGAATCAAATACAAAAGGCACAATGACGATTTAAGGACAAGAAGACTGACTCTTCTTACTGACTATGTTTTGAACCATTCCTGTGACACTAGTTATAGATTCCGATACTTCACTTCAGGTTTACTGTACCCCTCTGACCTTCTTATTGACGATGAAACACAGAAATTGAATCGGAATTAAATACAAAAGGCACAATGCCGACTTAAGTATATGAAGACTGACTCTTCTTATTGTCTATGTGTGAACCATTCCCGTGACACTAGTTACAGATTCCGATGCTTCACTTCAGGTTTACTGTATCCCTTGTACCTTCTTATTAACGATGAAACACAGAAATTGCATCGGAAATTATTACAAAAGGCACAATGCCGACTTAAGTACATGAAGACCGACTCTTCTGATTGACAATGATTTGAACCATTCATGTGACAATAGTTACAGATTCCGATGCTTCACTTCAGGTTTACTGTATCCCTTGGACATTCTTATTGACGATGAAACACAGAATTTGCGTCGGAATTAAATACAAAAGGCACAATGCCGACTTAAGGACAAGAAGACTGTCTCCTCTTACTGACTTTGTTTTGAACCATTCCTGTGACAC